>NC_056745.1:463876772-463976772 GCF_019279795.1 Protopterus annectens | reverse complement strand
AATTTTAAACGCTTCAGTGAGTTGGTTTAGTTTGAGAAGATTGGGTAGTTCTAGCCAGTCAAGTTTCCTTAGGTTAATGCAGTGATGAGTTCTGTAAGGACCTCCTACTACAAATCTGGCAATGTGATTGTAGGCAGCAGAGAGTTTATTGATCTCACTATTGTTAAGGAATGAAAGCACAGGAGAGGCATACAATAAAGTGGAAAGTAAATGCGTGCGAGAGATAGTTAGTTTGGCAGTAGGGGTTAGAAAGTTTTTAATTCTATACAAGGATCCAAGTTTCTTATTAACAGTCTTTATGGTTTGACAGATATGCATATCAAATCTAAGCCTACTATCAATAGTGACTCCTAATAGTTTAGTGTTGGTAACAGGCTCAATCATGGTGCCATTAATAGACTGAACAAGGAAGGGACTATTATTGGATTGGGGTGTAAGTTGGACTGATGGACTAACTGAGGTGGGAAAAAATACTAGTAACTTGGTTTTTTTTGGATTTAGAATGAGTTTCCGTTCCGAGAGCCACTTTTCAACTATAGTAAAACAGTTTTGGGTTGTTACTTGTAGGTCAGGGAGGGAGATATCCGAGCAAATCAATGTGGAGTCATCTGCATACTGGATGCAGGTGGCCTTAGGGATGACTGAGTAAAGGTCATTTATGAATACAGAGAAGAGAAGAGGACCAAGTATGGAGCCTTGGGGGACCCCTATGGTATTCGGCAACAGTTGAGAGAGCTTATTTTCCCATCGAACTGCCTGTTGTCTTCCAGAGAGGTAAGCTTTGAACCAGTTAAGGGCCAGATAATCAAGGTATAAGGTTTCAAGAGTGTGGAGCAGTAGTTGGTGATTGACCATGTCAAAGGCTTTTGACAAGTCAAGAAAGAGGGCTGAGGAAATTTTTTTGTTATTGCGGTTTTTATTGATTGAGTCGGTAAAAGAGAGGAGGGCGGTGGTCGTACTATGGTGGGGTCTGAAACCATGCTGAGATTTGGACAGTAGATTATTTAGGGTGAGATGGTTAAGGAGTTGTTTATGAACACATCTTTCCAAGATTTTGGCTATTGGCGACAGTATTGCTATAGGTCTATAGTTTGATGGGTCAGTAGAGGAGCCACCATTATGAAGTGGGATGACATGGGCTACTTTCCAAATGGAGGGGATAGTGGCCTCAGTTATAGTTTGGTTAATTAGAATTGAGATGGGATATGCTATGACATCTGCTGCTATTTGTAGGTATTCAGCTGGGAGTCGGTCGGCCGACAGGGTGGTTGGTTTAAGTTTCTTCAGTAGTGATCTAATATAGGAGGTGGAAGCTGGCTGGAGAGTAAAGAAGGGTAGAGATTCATCATTAACCTTAGTTGGGGGGGAGGAAGGATGGGGAAGTTGATTAGCCAGGGTCTGAATGGTCTCAGTGAAAAAGGAGTTAAAAGTATTGGCGACCTCTTCTGGGTTTTTTCCAGTAAGTGTTTCTGGGGTGGGAGTAGACGCTTTCCCTGAGTGGAGGAGGTTGTTTAAGCCTGCCCAAAACTTCTTTGGGTTGTTCTGGTGCTTATCTTGGAGGTGACAGAAATAGTTCTTTTTATCTAGGGTGGAGTCTTTTTTTGTTGCATTTCTAAGTTGCTGGAATTTAATGCGATCTTGAGGTGCCTTAGTAGTTCGCCATTTGTCCCAGGCCTGATCTCTAAGTTTGATTTACCTCACAAAGAGGATCCTAGGCCTTAAACACATATCCTATATGGACAGACTCATAGGTTCATAGGTTGATACTAGGCTATCTGCCCTAGGGCATTTATAAGCCTAGCCAGAGTGTGTTTGGCTTTCGCCACCCTTTTAGATTAGTTGACTGTGCCTCTGTATAGTAGGCCACAGAAGATAGCCCTTTTGAGGTTAGTTTACTGTGCCTCTGTCTAGTAGGGACACAGAAGAGATCCCAGGGGTAAACCTATGATCTCCCATCCACTCGTCAAGATTTCTCTTGAAGAGGGTCATTGAGGGACTCTGCCTAACATGGATTGGGATTTTGTTCCAAAGTGAGGGGAGCCTCTGGGATATGAATCTGTCCCTCCAGCATGTCCTATTTATTTCTGTGCTGAGGTTTAAGCCCCTGGAGCGTGTAGCTCTAAGGGATTTGGATTTCCTGAGGTGGAGCATGTCCATTAATTCTGGGTTGGACATGCCTTTATACGTCAGGCACAGATCGCCTCTGAGTATGCGGTAAGCAACTGAGTAGAGCTGGAGTTTCTTTAGCCTAACTGCGTAGGGCATCTGTTTGAGTCCCTTGATCCTCTTGGTGAGGTACTTTTGGGGTCTTTCCAGTTGCTGCAGGTGTCGGGTAAGGTACATCCCAAATGGGGCATTGTATTCAATTATGGGCCTGATGAGTGATGAGTAGAGGGGAACAATGACCTCTCTTGATCTAGATGTGAACCCTTTCATGATAAGGTGGGCTATATAGAAGGACTTTCTAACCACTTTGGCAATGTGATTGTCAAAGGAGAGATTGCTATCTACTTGGGTCCCCAAATCCCTAATTACTTCTTCCGTACTTAACGGATTACCACCTGTGTGGTAATTTGTGGGCACTTTGTTTTTCCCAAAGGGGATGACTATGCACTTTTTGGCATTTAGCTTTAGGCCATGGCTCTGGCACCAGTTATCCTTCTCTGTGAGACCCTTTTGGAGGATGCTTGTGTCAGTCGGCGAGTCAATTATGGCACCCAGTTTGTAGTCATCTGCGAACTTGGTCAGCCATAGTCCTCCCATGTTAGCCTGCACCTCAGAGAAATTTATACCGAACAAGAGAGGTCCCAGGACTAAGCCTTGTGGGACGCCACTTGTAACTGGTTTAGAGTCTGACATGGCACCTGCTATTCTGACCATGTGGGTTCTATCCCTGAGCCAGTTTGCAACCCATCTTGTGACATAGGGGTTGATATTTAAGCTGATGAGCTTATTTATGATGCCCGAGTGGGGTATTGTGTCAAAGGCTTTTGCGAGGTCCAGGTAGGCTGTGTGGACTACCTTCCCTTCATCTATGGCCTTGGTGACTGTTTCAAAGAAGTTGACCAGGTTCAAGAGGCAAGATATGCCCTTAACAAAGCCGAATTGGGCAGGATCCAGTGTTTGGAGGTTCCCAATGCCTTTGTTTATGAGTTTCATGATGATACGCTCCATAGCTTTGCAGACCAGGCTAGTCAGGCTTATAGGGCGATAGTTTCTGGAGTCTGTTGTGGCACCACCTTTGTGGAGTGGGACCACTGTTGCTGTACGCCATTCCTTGGGTACATATCCTGTAGTAAGGCTGAGATTGAACAGTGACTTTATGACCTTCATATTCTCCAGTGTTCTCAGGAAAGCCGAGTGGGGTTGCTGAGTTTGGGAGGGTGGTCTGTAGCAGACTCAAAAAACTCCAGCTATTCTCTGTCTCGTATCATCTACTAAGAGGCAATCTCTGCTTGACTTACAAAGCCATGTCTGATCCAGTTCTGTTAGAAATGCTGCATCTAAAGAAGTCCCAATCCCTCTGCACCACACGCTCCAGAGACCTCAACCTCATTACCACAATCAACAGAACATGCTGGAGGGACAGGTACATAACCCAGAGACTGCCCATGCTCTGTAATAGACTTCTCACACATGTCAAGCAGAGCACCTCACTGGCCCTCTTCAAGAGAAATCTTGATGAGTGGATGTGAAATAGAAAGTTCACCCCAGGGATCACTCCAGTGATTCTACTCAATAGAAGTACTGCGAACTGATGTCAAACGGTACAATGCCAGGGCACTTCTATGGGCTAGGCTTGTGAAGGCTCTGGGGCCATTAGCCTAGTACACACCTATGAACCTATTTTGGCATACATGTTTCATTAAACACAGTCAGGCTGTATAATGAAGGGCTGGTGTTAAACAAAAAGCTTGAGTAACTATGCTGCAGGACTTGCAATGGTCCAATAAAATATGTCACATTACCTCTGTGCTCTAGTGTTTTCTGTCAGTAGGCCAGGATGCCATGTCTCTATTTTTTATAGACACACACAAGCATTTTGTTTGTTTCCCTTCCTTTCTCCAAACAGCATGACTATACATGAGTGGCAGAGAAGAGACGTGTAAATACCAAATCCACCCCAAATAACATCACTGAAGTAAAGCACTGGAATAAAGGACAGAATACATGTATCAGATTTTACAGGTGCAGAACAGCAGACAGAGCCTTCCATTGATAGCAAAGAGAGAGAGATGGGGAGGGGCAAGACTTTAGTGTACAGCAGACTGAGTTCATTGCAGAAAACAGCAGCATGCATTTATGTAGGAAGGAAGTAGGAGGACATGGGGAGGAACTCCACACCCTGGAATGATTAATACAATATTGTATGGAACTGTGATGAAAACCCACAAATCTGGAGACCAGGAATATTTCAAGATGTACAGTGAATATAAGGTAAAAAATGATATATCCCAAAAAATAGGGATGCTTGAGAAGTCTGACTTGGATAGTTCACAGCAGCTCAGTTTGTTTTATATGTGGGGACATGCCGCAGTAGCTTTGTTAGCCTCCTTGTCATTTCAACACTGGCTGGATTTTATCCAGTGGATATTTTTAAAAGGTAACACACTGCAGATTTATTACTAGATTCAGCAATAAGTTTACTGTTACAGGCTGGGAGCATTTGAAAAGTAATATTTCACAACTCAAAATCCCTAGTTATCAGGGCACATGATCACATGTGCATTTTAGAAATTTTACTGGAAATGTAATTACTATAGTTTAAAAAAATATTAATTTAACACCAAAGCATTAACATTTGAAATATCTACCAGTTCAGTTACTTCTATTAACGCAACAGGACTTGATAATTTTAACAAGCCCTAGATGATTTGTGAAGCTTCATGGTATACTGAGTTACAGTTATTCTGCATAGAAATCGCAAAATACACAAACTAGCTGAGTAACCTTACAATATACAAACTACCAAGTTAAATTAAATGCATTCCAAACTCATAAAGACAATAATACCCAGTTGACAGATTGATGTTTTACAATTGTTTCTTATAATGCATTTAGGGGATGCATGCTTTTCGTTTGTTTAAACATCACTCTGTAGAAGTATTACATAAAAGTGGGTAGTTTCTAAATAGCACTTCATAAAAACAGACCATTTAAAATGTTATAAATATTTGGGACTGATTACTGAAGCTTCCCTTCTAGCCTAGTTGCTCTGAGAGACAGAAGATGTAAACAAGTACCTTTCTGGGTAATACTGTCCTGGACTAAATGCAATAACAATATTATGGATTTCACATAGTTGTCCAGAGGCAATATGTATACCCAGGTAGACTGTTTCTTTTTCTGAAACAAAGTAAAACAAAAGATAAAAAAAGGGAACAGAAAGTTAGCAGATAGTCACATGACATGTTCAGGTATTGTGTTACAAACTCAGAACTGCAGAGCAGATACAAATATATACCAAATAAGTATATTAACTTTATGCAACCTCAGACTCCTCTTTTGTAAAGAGAATTGCACCAACATGTGACTTTGTTTAGGGAGAATCATACAGATATGTGAAATTACAGTCTTTCAGCTTTGGAAGTCTCATTTCAACTTATGTTGGTATTAAAGACTAACTCTTATTTCATACATGGACATGCAGAAAACAGTGGCCATGATATTTGTATTATTTTATCCAAATACTTCACCCAAAAGGAAATAGAACCTCCATACTGCAGAATGTTACAGTTACTGGGAATGGTAATTATAAAGAACCATGCAATTGCTATGCTGAAAAAGATTGCAGAGACCACTGGTATTTTTATTGTAAATGCAAAACTGTTTTTTTAACATGATTATCATAGGCATACACAGATATAGTAACTATTGGTCACTCCAATTTCTTTCTTATGCATCCTGCACAGGAAACTTTCTTTTGAGGATGTTAAGAGTACAGGAATCATAATCAGTATACACTGTGCCCAGTACATAATCAGAATACACTGTGCCCAGTACATAATCAGTATACACTGTGTCTAGTACATAATCAGTATACCCTGTGCCCAGTACATAATCAGAATACACTGTGTCTAGTACATAATCAGTATACGCTGTGCCCAGTACATAATCAGAATACACTGTCTAGTACGTAATCGGTATACACTGTGCCCAGTACATAATCAGTATACATTGTGTCTAGTAAATACTCATTATACACTGTGCCCAGTACATAATCAGTATATAGCGTGTCCAGTACATAATCAGTATACACTGTGCCCAGTACATAATCAGTATACAGTGTGTCCAGTACATAATCAGTATATACCATGTCCAGTACATAATCAGCATACACTGTGCCCAGTACACACATATATATATATATATATATATATATATATATATATATATATATATATAAAAATATATATATATATAAATATATATATATATATATATATATATATATATATATATATATATATATATATATGTATATGTATATATATATATATATATATATATATATATATATATATATATATATACTGTGTCCAGTACATAATCAGTATATACTGTGCCTGTGCATAATCAGTATACACTGTGCCCAGTACATAATCAGTATATACTGTGCCCAGTGCATAATCAGTATACACTGAGCCCAGTACATAATCAGTATATAGTGTGTCCAGTACACAATCGTATACACTGTGCCCAGTACATAATCAGTATATACTGTGCCCAGTGCATAATCAGTATACACAGTGCCCAGTACATAATCAGTATATACTGTGTCCAATGCATAATCAGTATACACTGTGTCCAGAACATAATCAGTAGATACCATGTCCAGTACATAATCAGTATACACTGTGCTCAGTACATAATCAGTATATAATGTGTCTAGTGCCCAGTGCATAATTAGTATATACTGTGTGCAGTGCATAATCAGTATACGCTGTGCCCACTGCATATATATATATATATATATATATATATATATATATATATATATATATATATATATGTGTATGTATACTTTGTCCAGTACATAATCAATATATACTGTGCCCAGTACATAATCAGTATACACTGTGCCCAATACATAATCAGTATATAGCGTGTCCAGTACATAATCAGTATATACTGTGCCCAGTTCATAATCAGTATACACTGTTCCCAGTACATAATCAATATATACTGTGTCCAGTGCAAAATCAGTATACACTGTGCCCAGTAAATAGAAATTTATATATATATATATATATATATATATATATATATATATATATATATATACACTGTGTCCTATACATAATCAATATATACTGTGTCCAGTACATAATCAGAATACACTGTGTCTAGTACATAATCAGTATACACTGTGCCCAGTACATAATCAGTATATAGCATGTCCAGTACATAATCAGTATACACTGTGCCCAGTACATAATCATATATACTGTGCCCAATGCATAATCAGTAAACACTGTGCCCAGTACATAATCAGTATATACTGTGCCCAGTGCATAATCAGTACACATTGTGCCCAGTACATAATCAGTATATACTGTGTCCAGTGCATAATCAGTATACACTGTGCCCAGTACATACTCAGTGTATACTGTGTCCACTGTCCAGTGCATAATCAGTATACACTGTGCCCAGTACATAATCAGTATATAGCGTGTCCAGTACATAATCAGTATATATTGTGCCCAGTTCATAATCAGTATACACTGTTCCCAGTACATAATCAATATATACTGTGTCCAGTGCAGAATCAGTATACACTGTGCCCAGTAAATATAAATTTATATATATATATATATATATATATATATATATATATATATATATATACACTGTGTCCTATACATAATCAATATATACTGTGTCCAGTACATAATCAGAATACACTGTGTCTAGTACATAATCAGTATACACTGTGCCCAGTACATAATCAGCATATAGCATGTCCAGTACATAATCAGTATACACTGTGCCCAGTACATAATCATATATACTGTGCCCAATGCATAATCAGTAAACACTGTGCCCAGTACATAATCAGTATATACTGTGCCCAGTGCATAATCAGTACACATTGTGCCCAGTACATAATCAGTATATACTGTGTCCAGTGCATAATCAGTATACACTGTGCCCAGTACATACTCAGTGTATACTGTGTCCACTGTCCAGTGCATAATCAGTATACACTGCTCCCTGTACATATATACTGTGTCCACTACATAATCAGTATACACTGTGCCCAGTACATAATCAGTATATACTGTGTCCAGTGTCCAGTGCATAATCAGTATATACTGTGTCTACTACATTATCAGTATATACTGTGCCCAGTACATAATCATATATATTGTGCACAGTGCATAATCAGTATACACTGTGCCCAGTACATAATCAATATACACTGTGCCCAGTACATAATCAGTATATAACGTGTCCAGTACATGATCATATATACTGTACCCAGTGCATAATCAGTATACACTGTGTCCAGTACATAATCAGTATATACTGTGTCCAGTGCATAATCAGTATACACTGTGCTCAGTACATAATCAGTATATACTGTGTCCAGTGTCCAGTGCATAATCAGTATATACTGTGTCCAGTACATAATCAGTATACACTATGGCCAGTATGCAGTCAGTATACACTGTGCCCAGTACATAATCAATATACACTATGTCCAGTATATAGGTTCATAGATTAGTACTAAGCTAACTGCCCTTGTGAGCCATTTTAAGCTTAGCTAATTATACCTTGTGAGATTCAAACCCTGCACCTTGTGTTTGTAAGGCAAACACCTTAACCATTAGGCCACCCTCCCAAGTATACATTGTGTCCAGTACATAATACATTGTGTCTAGTACATAATCAGTATGCACTGTGTCCAGTTTATTTGATTTTTGCTACAAGTTAATATTTGTAAATTGTTTTAACACTTTCCAAATTATTTTGAGAAGACAGGTCTGTGATCAGGGTATATGCCTTTAATCTTATTTTGATGAGCAACATAATGAATGATGGTAGACTTGTAGACTTGTGTGGCTTTATTTTGTTTGGTGATGAAGGAGAATGCTGGAAATAGACATGTAGCATACCTCTCAACTGCTATGATTTAGGCATAGTTATTTTTTGGACCGTCAAATTTACCCTTACTCCTAGATTTACTGATTTTCCTGAAAAAAATCAAACCTATTTACAATTACATATCTTACAAAACAAATAAACTAAGCCTGTACAAAGACTTCCTATCACTAACTATATATGGTCTATTAAATAAAGACCTCCTATTGTGAAAAATAAGAAAGTGTTCCACTTTCTGACTCCAGATATGATTTTTATAGGCTGCAGCTATGATTTTGTTTTAATACTTAGAGGTTGAGGGGCATGGTATGGTATGTAGGCATTTTATTATCTTATTGCTGATGTGCCTTTTTACCCCCCCCCCTTCCCGCTTTCTCTCTCTGTTATGGTCTGATAGGATAAGATCATCAATAATTTAGTTAATGTCTATGGCTTAATGTTGTGGGTGAAATTGTATTTTGTCAATGGTGTGAGGGTGCAAAGTTAGTTAAATAGCTAACTTATGTTTGTAGTGCCCAAGTTTGGTTGAGAGGTATGCTTTCATGGTTTACATCGTTTGCAAGGTGATATGTGAGGGCAAATCTATTGGAATGCTATTAATAGCATATGTTCAGGTTGTCAGTGGACAAGCAATTTAATTTTAAAGGATAGGCTATAGTTAAGAAATGCAGATCATGTAAACATAAGGCTTATAATAAAGTGATGGGGTGGGAATAAATGACACACAAGATTGGCATAATGGGTTTAGGGGTGAGGAGTGGGGTCTTTTACTTTGAAGTCTCCCGGTCAATATGACAACAGTGATTGTGATGGGGAGAGTGGGTGCATAGGAAGAAATGGTATTTAACTTAACAATGTTATGTAATGGGAAGACTTTTCAGGGGATTAATTAACATTCGAGTACACTTCCCAATAAGCCTACATTATTTGTGCATGTTAGCACAATTGGCAGCAGTGCTCATTGAATATGCAAGCTTCTAAGAAAGCCTACATATTCAGCAGCACCTATTTGTGGCCAGCACAAGTGTTACTGGCCACACAGAGGTTCACAGAGGCTCAAACACACAATACAACGGAAAGATGTTGCCTGGAGGCAAGCCTAGTGAGCAAGGATGTGCAGGGAGCATAATACAAGGCAAGGCCAAGAATTAAGGTGCAGAGGATGGTAAACTGGGAAACAGTACTCAGATAAGAAGTGTGACTGGTGCACAAAGAGAATTTTTGATAAAATTATTTATTGATGCATGTACATAAGTAAAAACCAGAAATGTTGACAAAGGATATGAGAGAGACACAAAGCTGCAGTGTAACAAAGGGTAGTAAATCTGATAAATGTTTATAAAATACTGAGATGAGACAACAAGTAGCAAGGACAGTAGATACAGTGGATATAAAAAGTTTACAGACCCCTGTTAAAATGCCAAGTTTTTGTGATATAAAAAAATGAGACCACAATAAATCGTTTCAAACCTTTTCCCACTTTTAATGTGACCTATAACCTGTACAATTCAATTGAAAAGCAAACAAATCTGTTAGGGTAAAAAATATAAAAAATAAAAAATGCACAATATGCTCATTGGATAAGTGTGCACACCCTTAAACTAATACATTGTTGTGTGTGTACACCCTTAAACTAATACTTTGTTGAAGCACCTTTTGATTTAATTACAGCATTCAGTCTTCTTGTGTACACACCTGCCATCAATTAAAGAGACTCTGATTAACCCCAAATAAGGTTCAGCTGTCCTAGTAGGATTTTCTTGATATTTACTCAGTTGCCTGCTACAGCAAAAGCCATGCTTCACAGAGAGATTACAAAGCATCAAAGGGATTTCATTGTTAAAAGGTATCAGTCAGGAGAAGGGTACAAAAAAATTTCGACAGCATTGGATATACCATGGAACACAGTGAAGGCAGTCATCAAAAAGTGGAGAAAATATCCGACAACAGTGATGTGGCAAAGAACTGGACATCCCTCCAAAATCGATGAAAAGACAAGATGAAAACTGGTCAGGGAGTCTGTCAAGAGACCTACAGCAACAGTGAAGGAGCTGCAGAAATTTCTGGCAAGTCTTGGTTGTGTACTACGTGTGACAACAATCTCCTGTATTCTCCATATGTCTGGACTATGGGGTAGGGTTGCAAGATGAAAGCCTTTTTTTACACAGAAAAACATCCAGGCCCAGCTAAATTTTGCAAAAATATACAGCAAGTTTCCCAAACGTATGTGGGAAATGTGTTATGGTCTGATGAGACCAAGGGTGAACTTTTTGGCCACAAATCCAAAAGATACATTTGGCGCAAAAACAACACTGCGCATCACCAAAAGAACACCATCCCCATGGTGAAGCATGGTGGTGGCAGTATCATGCTTTGGGGTAACTCTTCTTCAGCTGAAACTGGGGCTTTAGTCAAGGTGGAGGGAATTATGAACAGTTCCAAATACCAGTCACATTTGACCCAAAACCTTCAGGCGTCTGCTAGAAAGCTGAAGATGAAGAGGAATTTCACCTTTCAACACAACAATGATCCCAAGCATACATCCAAATCAAGAAAAGAATGGCTTCACCAGAAGAAAATTAAAGTTTTGGAATGGCCCAGCCAGAGCTCAGACCTAAATGCAATAGAAAATCTGTGGGGTGACCTGAAGGATGCTGTGCACAAGAGATTCCCTCACAATTTGACAGATTTGGAGCGCTTTTGCAAAGAAGAGTGGGCAAATATTGCCAAGTCAAGATGTGCCATGCTGACAGACTGCTACCCAAGAAGACTGAATGTTGTAATTAAATCAAAAGGTGCTTCAACAAAGTATTAGTTTAAGGGTGTGCACACATAAAGTATTAGTTTGAGGGTGTGCACACGTATGCAGCCAGCAGATTGTACATTTTTTTATTTTTTATATTTTTTCCCTAACAGATTTGTTTGCTTTTCAATTGAATTATACAGGTTATAGGTCACATTAAAGGTGGGAAAAGTTTTGAAATTATTTATTTTGTTCTCATTTTTTATATCACAAAAACCTGCCATTTTGACAGGAGTGTGTAAACTTTTTGGGTCTACTTCATAACATTGAAATTTCATAATGTTGAATTTCATGACAAGGAGACCATAACATCAACAATTCAAAACACTGAAAACCCAAAACACTGAAAACTCAAAGCATTGAAAGTGTGCTTCATAACATTGATAACTACATTGCACAAGTAAATAAGATCCCCTCCACCTACAACAACACCTAACTAACAAACACACTTTCTACCACATTTCTGCAGGGGGCAAGCCCCCCTGCACCCTCATGTGGGGGACACCCCCATAAATTACATATACCAACACCAAGATCACACTACAGTGGAAAAAAGTCAATTTCCTAATAGTGAGGTTAGGAAATTAGCTTTTTTCCGCTGTAGTGCAATGTTGGAGTTGATATATTTAATTTAGGGTCTATATTGTAACTTTGAAACTTCAAAGGAGCAAACACTCTTATAGTGACACAGAAAAACTGAACCAACAGAATGTTGAATGGCCAAAACAATGATTTTTTTTCCCCAGGGAAAAAAAAAACTCTGGGCCATTGTCAGGACTTTGCCATTTCCTCCACTGTGGTGCAATCTCGGAGTTGGTATATATAAGTAGAGGGGATTTAGGGGAGGGTCTGGGTGGCACATGTCATGAAGAACACATGAAGAGATTACATCAGTCTCCAATTGTAATGGGTATGGATCTCCTAACTTGGAATGTGAGGCAATAAAAATATGGCCATCATACTGTGCCATATCTGCATTTTTTGGCTATGCCATTCATGTCTGTCACAACTGTTACAGACAGATGATGCCAGATTCAAATCCCTGCCAATTGTTCTACACATTCTTCAGGGCAATGTATTGACTATGTCTGCCACAAGAGATAATATTGGAACATATCACAAATAACATGAATTAAGGTGTGAAGTAAGAAAGGGCTTTTGATGCTAATTTGTCCTATACAAATTTGTCAAAGTGATGGCAACGAGGTAACAATACTAATGTTCACACAGCTATGAACATTTCAATATCATGTTACTGGGCCATGCCACTCTTTTCCATCTGTATTGTTTTGTACACACACACATAATGTTGCCCTTTGCTGGAATTGAACAGCTTCCTCAGTAAGTCCACACACTAATGAAATGAGTATTAATGACATGGTCCATAGTGGACATCTTACCACAACTGTGAGACTCCACTTATGTGAAATCATTACAACATATTATTGTGTTGCAAACCAGTTGCTTGAGGTATAGCAATGGGGGAGGCCCCTCACATTGTCATTGTACACATTACTACTGCGATGGACCTTTCATTGTAATTTTACACATTACAGAAAATATTGTAACAGGAATCTTAGGTAATTAGCTGCAAGCACCACAGGACAAGCTCCCAGTTATACATGTACACATCAGAGAGGTGGCTGACAACATTGTTATCTACATGCACATTCACACTCATACTGACACAAGTCAGTCTAAAGAGTAATATCTTGATTTGAACTGCCTAGCTAAGGTCACAAGCAAGAGTACATTGCATGAAATGCAAGCAGCACATGGGATGGTGTATAACTGTGCACATTTGAATGGATTACATCACCATTCTTTAATAGAATGGCGTGCCTACCAAAAGGGAAAGAAAGTGGTAGAAGAGATGAAGAACATTGTACAGCTATACATCCTATATATGTTTCTACACATAATGAGATATAGAGAAACACACACTCAGAGTAGTCCCTTACTGCTGGATTCAAAGCACCTACCTATCTAGTTAGACAGTCTAGAGACCACAGTATCAACAGCCAGCACCACAGGAGAAGTTGTATTAAAACTGTGATGTGTGCAGTTTTGAAAGCATTATCTTATCATTGTGTTACAAAAGCTGTGTTTTGCCTGGGGATGCTAGAAATTGATAGTGGAGCCCACTGCCATTGTGAATATTTCTCCTAAGTGGAAGTGTAGATGGTGGGTGTTGTCATGGAGCCAATTATACATGACAGTACAGACATATACACACAGTCATACTATTTAAGGGATGCAGGTTTTGAACCACCTATCTAGTCACACAGTATCAACAACACCTCCCATGGGACAAGTCTGGCCTTTACAGTGACAGAGTGGACTTTTGAAAGGATCACCTCATGAGTGTGTTGCTGAGGAGAAATTTGTGTTAAAGTGGGATAAATTGATGGGGGAATTCTCTAGCAGTTTATGTGTTTCTTCTGAGTGGAAGTTGACACAGCATATCTGTTGATGAAGCTATATGCACCTCACATATGCAAATTCAAAATTGTTGGATTTGAACCACCTACCTATCACATTACACAATCTAGAGAGCACAGTGTCAACTGTATATGTCAGAGTAGAAGTCTGATTTTGATTGTGAGAAATTACACTATTGAAAGGATGACCTCATCAGTATGTTGCAGAGGAGATATTTTTTCTTAAAAGTGGGATAAAGTGATGTGGGAGTCCTCTCCCAGTTTATATGTTCCTCCTGAATGGAAGTGGACACAGCACATCTGTTGATGAAGCCATACGTACCTGACACTAGAGCCACACATGCACACACAAACTGACACACACATATGCACACACACACACACACACACACACACACACACACACACACACACACACACACACACACACACACACACACACACACACACACACACACACACAGTTCAGCATGGTTGGATTTGAGCCATCTACCTCTCTAGTTTGTCAATCTGCTGTTTCACAAGTGGGATTGTCATTAAAACACAATACTTTGACACAGGTATATGTCACTCACACTAAAACAATATATATGAATGAAAGGATAGATAACTTATCTGAGCATTATATAATTACTTAAGAGTGGCACATCGTTGTTACTTATATCTGTCAAGACATGTGTCTTTCCAACCAAAACTGTGATGCACAATAGCTTCTCTGCAACACACTGAGGTTGTAATACTTACAAACATCAGTTTTCACACATTTAAAGTCAGACTTGTCATGTGGCATTTTGGTTTAATAGTGCATTCTCTACAATGTGCGAATAGATAAGTAGGTGCTCAAATACAGCACTGTCTGAGTTTCTTGAGTATGTGTGCATGTGTGCTGCTAGTTAGGACAGCATTGACCCACACATCAGATCTATACACTTCCACTCAGGAGAAATCTTTAAACTGGGAGAAGACTTCCCATCACTTTATCCCACTTTAAAAAAAAAAACATTTTTCTGTAATATATTGATGAGGCCATCCTTTCAAAAGTGCAATGTCTTACTATAGAAGTCAGACTTCTTCTGTGGTGTGTGCAGTTGCTACTGTGCTCTCTCACTACCAAAGTCAGATTTTTTTGTGGTGTGCTCTCTAGATTGATGAGTGTTCAGCTCAGGATGATTCTATGCTGTCATTTGTGGTATAATTTTCAATTGTATGTGCTCATGCTTGGACACTGTGCAGTCTAAATTGAAACAGATGGGTCAAAATTATGGCATTGTATTGTTCAATACCACTCATGAATTATGTCTGAAAATGTTCCTCACCATTGTACACCATCTGCCAGTGTAAGTGTTGGAGTGTAGACATAACTTTACAGACCAAGGTGTTCAGTCAACATTACACTGAAATCCAAATATCTTGATTTCAACAGTCCATTAACACATACAGATGTAATACAATCCACTCATGTAATTTTTTTAAATCTCATCCTGCAGTGACAAGCTCATTTTTGAAAGTGATGGCAAAATATTAGTGCATCCATTAAGTATATATTGAGGTGCTGAACTTAGAACAGGAATTAGCAGTAGTCTGTGGTGCTTCAAGCCACGCTTCGTGCAATTAAGGAGTAGAGGCATACAAATAGGTTTTATTCTGATCAAATGTAGAACAGAGATGTGGTATATGAAGATTTTATGTGTCACAATGTACACATTTTTCATGACACTTGCATTACATAAATAATTATATGGATGATACAGGAGTATAGCTAATGAAACTTGCATAACATAAATAATTATATGGATGATATAGGAGTATAGCTACACAGACCTCATATCTGGTGATTGTCCATATATTTTAGGCATGCTGCAATTGTTGTTATGCAATTGTACATGTTTGTATGATATGACTGAGTAATAAAGTCAATACAACTGTAACAGACATGCATGAGTCATAATTAATATACTTCAGAACATGGATTGAAATTAAACAACAATGATCCTATCACTTTTGTGTTTATTTCTGCAATATTGTCCAAATGTGCTTATTGTACCATAGTAGTTAACACATAGAGGTTTGTATGATTGTACCTAATGTCCTGCAGGAATTCTTTGGCAGATATTAGCATGCTGTGAATGATTATGGAACACATGAGGGACCAATCATTTGAATGCTAGTGGAAACTAGATAATGGAAACACTATGAAGCAAGACAGTTCATGGGTAGCATGCTTCACAACACTATTTACAATTGGAATATCTATATGATGTATATTCAACTCTGCAACCTGCTGAAGACATGAAAATGACTGTCTTCTCATAGTGCTATTAGCCTGTCTTTACAGACCATAGCAAGGCCAAGCACAAATAGCACAAAGGGCATCAGACTAATGCGGATGAAGGCAAAAGCTCACAAGATTTTACCATAAGCTGTGTACTGCTATTTCTTGTAAGTTACAGGTGTTGCTCAGTGCCAGGTATTGTGCAAATGCTGAAAACCAAGACTGATAAGACAGAAGTGATGGGAAGAGGGAGACATTTGGAGACAGGGATAGGGACCTACTAAGAGATTTGTTTATGTGACATTTATTCACATCTTAGTGGTGTATTACTCTAAGGGCTGTCATCATGATTATTCTGACAGGCTCTGTACATACAAAGGCAAAAGATCATGGATAGCAAAAGCCAAAAGTTAGGGACAATTTTCAAATACTGCCTTTATAAACTTACAATTTTGCTATGCTAATGCATTTCCTGACTTTATATATATAAAGTCTGAAAAAAATCAAGTGTATGGCATTACTTAATGACCTAATTCTCAATGATTTGCTGGAAAGTCACATGTGTTGTGATGAACACACCACACATTAACATGCAGAAAGGTGGACATCCTTTGAAAATCTGTACACTTAAGAGGTGTTGCTGTTTACAATAAAGTGTTGCTAGTATGGATCAAGAAGGGGTAGGAGAGTGGAAACATGATAAGGACATAAGGAGGATAGTAGTGGGTTCATAACATATGTAGCAAAAAGTTATACACATATTATTTATATGGAAAAACATTACATAATTGTATGACATACTTCTGGATTTGAACCCTTGACAGTCTCATAAAAAATGTACAAAGCAGAGGATAGTCTCAGCATACCCCATAGAAATTCATACTTTCTTCCATTATAATCAGACATTTTTAAGGACACTGACAACAAATTGAAGAAAGGGAGAATATAGGCATCAGCCTTCATCACAGTTATTTTAACTGTAACAACCCTTAGGGTGTGTGTGACATCTAGCAGCCATACAGATATGTAAGAGTAGCTATATCACACTTTTGTACTATTAGTATGTTTTCCTGTAGTTCAGTGGGCTTAAGCATATTTACATGGAAGTAGCTGTAATAGTACAGTCTAAGGCAAAAACTCACCAGTTTTCATCATAAGATGTGAACTGCCATTTACCATCAGTTGCTCTTACTGCTGAGTGCCAGGCATTGCACAAATGATGAGGACACAGACAGATAACAAGGAAAAGAGAAAGAGAGGGAGGATGCAAACATACAGAAACCATTCCTGCTTACAGGCCATTTCTGGCCATCTTTGTTGTGAGTTTTAGGTTTGTTATCATCATTTTTCTATTCTGCTCTCTGCATAGTGTCCTCAATAGGCAGCAGGTAGATTAAGACAGTAACAGGATAGTGGTGGTTATAATAACGTATGGAGCCAACAGTTACACACAAACATAGTGATATAAAAAATAGTCAATAAGACTTTGACCAACTTCTTGATTAGAATTCTTGACACTATGCAAAACTGAGTCTGCAGAGCTGAACATTATCACAGCACACCACATAGGAAGTCCATCTTTACAAAATTAAAACCACACAATTGAAAGAAGAGTGACAACAGGTTGAAGCAATGGATGATGTAGGTATTAGGCTTCATCACAATAACAACTGTAAAATCACATGAAGTGAACATTATATCTAGCAGCCTAATAAATATAAATATCCAAGAGTAATAAGTGATGAGACAGAAGGAGGGAGGGGGCAGAGACAGAGAGAGAGAGAGATGGAAACGGGATCAAATGCCATAAATCTTATGGAATCCAGTGCATTTCACTAGTTATCATCTTGAAACTTGCTGATAACATGGTAATTATGTAAATGTACTACAAAAAACTCAGAATAGCTAGTGCACAATGGAGTATCACAGTATCAACAGCACACTAAACAAATCCTTCAGGTACTCTGTATGTAATGAGAAACGGTTGTCCAGTCAGAATGTATAGTAACAAAGTTATGGAAAGATGATAATTCAAGCATCCTGATAGCTATATAGACATATATATAATGGAAACTGTCCAGTAAAGTTAAGGGTAACTACTGAATATAACTGACTCCATTATGATACCCCCCAAAAAATGCCAATTATCCCAGTGCAAGCCACGTGGCATTCACAACATATATTTTCAGGAATAGACCCAGAAACGTCGCAGACAACTATGGATATTTCAGTAATTCATCCACTAACATAAAACACAAGCTTCAAAGCTGCAATGCCATTTGTAAAAAAAAATATGTATGTGTGTGTGTGTGTGTGTGTGTGTGTGTGTGTGTGTATGTATATATATATATATATATATATATATATATATATATATATATATATATATATATATATATATATATACTGTAGTCGAAAGACACAAACAAACTGTATATATATATATATATATATATATATATATATATATATATATATATTGACAACACTCGTTCCAGTAAAGTCAGAGACAACTATGGATATCTCCACAGCACATGTATTAATAAAATATTGTGGCTTGGACTTAAAGATTCCAATGGAATCCATGAATTTTCTAATAAAAAAAAAAATTAAAGGCAAAGGGCAGTCATGGCCACATCACCATAGCTAACATTTGCTAACAATGGGTTTGGGACTTTTGTGGGGGACAAAAGTAATGCACATACCCAAGGAAAGTGGAAGATTGAAAAGAAAATGTAGGATATGAGTGAAGAAGAGGGGCACATAAGAGGGATGTTGGAATAGAAAAATCTGAGGGAAAGTCAGAGAGGCAATTTTTTTAGTGGGAATAAAGGAAAGACAAGGAGAAGGACATCATATGTATACCCAAAGAACAAATATCACAACACAAGACAGACAAAGGTTGGGAAAAAAACAGTAAGGACAGGTAAGTTACACAGACAGCATACTGCACAACAGGGGCAATGGATAGTTGACAAAAACGGTGATGATACATACTGGCTATGATGAAATGCAGCAAAACATATCTACCTATGCACTATCATATTATATGTCGCAGGCTGTGTGGCACTCATACCTGAATATGTATGACCAATGGTAGATGTGTGTTCTAAAATAACAAACTAGGATCACAGTACACATTGAATAATTAAACACATATCCAATTAGTCCCTCAGCAGTGCAGGTGTAAGCCAAGCAACATCACAGACGAGCAAATGCAGGTCTAATAAAGCTAGATAACCAGACCTATGACCATGCAAGGCAAACAACCAAGCACAGTGTCAATCAGAAGTACTGCAGAAGAGCAACAAAGGTGGCTACATACACAAGTAGTTGTACATAACCCAAATTAATGTGTAATGTGTATATATTACAAACATATGACATGTCAAAGGCAGCACACATGTATAGATGTGCATGTATGTCTGTCATTGGCATAAATGGAATGTACACGAAAGCAAGGTCTATAAGCATGCACACACCAATGATATGTAATATGTTCAAAAATGTAACAGTATAGCATAATGAATATAGCACATATATGCACATGGATGTGCAAAAACACTGGATAACACAGAAGTATAATGAGAGCACGCATACAAATGCATGTGTATAGCACACAGGGTGCTGTAGATGCAAAAAGTGTATGTCAAATGGCCAGATTGATTTTTGATGTCCACAGAATTGGACATGTATAAAACACACATACACAGCAATGTACAATCATTTTATTTATTTTATTTCACATTTGTTTACTGGGGAGGTCTGACTGGACAAAGCTGTCTGTTTTCAGCGGAGGCCCGGAGAGAAAAACTCCAGAAACAATTGCTAACATACTATACATAAGATATTTACATGAGCATTGTGGCTTACACAAACAGTTATAAATATAGCAGATAATAACATATGATTGCATAAGATATGTACATAAGCATAGTGGTTTAGACATACAATTAAAAGTATAGCAGGTAGTAACATATGATTGTTGTTTATACAGTATATTTAGTAGAGATAATCTTGAAGATGTAATTAAGATAAGAGAAGAAAGGAAAAACTAAAAATACTAGCCAGTTTGTCAAAAGAGGAGAATATAGACAAGTTCATATGAGGTTCATTGACATTTTCAGGGAAAGCTTTTCAACTTAGTCTAGGGGGGGAGTTAGTGGGTATAGATGGGACAAGGGGAGTAGGTGGCAGTGAGTTGGAAAGTAATGTGTGATAATAAATATAGTGCATCTGTGGGAGTTTTAAAGAAGAGGTTGGATAGTGGGTAGGGGAAAGGTATTAGACTATGTCAGCCAGGTGCTAGGCAGTTGCATGTCCAGGAATTGTTTAGGTGGGAAATAAGCTGTTTTTTCAAGATGGTTTTGTTAGGTTGACCCTGATTTGTACTGACAGGGAGTTCCAAGTCTTGGCAATGTTGTTAAAATACAGGGAGTCACCAGAGCTTTAATGGCTTTTGGAGATTGAGATTAGTGCCTTGTTAGTGGATCTAAGTTCTCGGTTATTGGAGTAGAGAGTGATAAGGTCGTGTAAGGTTTAGTTTTGTCAGGTTGGTACAGTATTTGGTGAGCTACAAGAAGTTGGTTTAGAACTAAGGTGTTAGGGAGTTCCAGCCAGGAAAGCTATTTTAGGGCTAGACAGTGGTGGGTGCGGTAGGAGGAGTTTGTGGCAAATTTTGCTATTTTGTTGTAGCATACTGATAGCTTGTTTAAATCCCTCTTGTTTGGATTAATTAGAAGAGGAGAAGCATACAGTAAAGTAGATAGAAGTTGGGTACGAGCTAGAGTAACTTTACTATTGCTGGTTAGGAAGTTTTTACATCTGTAAAGAGTACCTAGTTTTTTGTTGACTTTGGTTATTGTATGAACTATGTGTTTGTCAAATGTCATATTATTGTCAAGGCTGTATTGTAGTTTCTATGTTGGCCCATAACTTACTTGGATAGAATGAAGTTTCTCTGTTCACCAGTGAGAGTGGGGAGCTTTGAGCAGCATATCTGTCCCTGGAGGAGTGCTTTTTCAGCTCAGAATTTGTAGTTTTTTGGCCATTTTGGGCTAATTTCTATCCCTTTTATCTTCCGGCTATAAAAAAACACTTTTACACAGTTTTGCGCACCGTGCAGCACCAGTTAGCTGGGGTTAACCATTCCCAGCTCCACAAAGTCTGCTCTTTAGTTTTTCTCTTAGAACTTGTCAGTCTTTTAGCCTAAAGCACTCAACTCTGCACCTTTCAGCCCAGCTTGTTCTAAATCTACTGCAGCACTAAGCACTCAACTCCCGCATCTGCCAGAAGGGAACAGTCTTTATACTTCCCTACTTATAATCAGGCATGTCCAAGAGACAGCTCCTGGTGTACTCTCCAGCCTACCTGATGAGCCTGGGCATCTTGAGGCAATGCTACAACTGCCTCATGTACACAGACAACCCTCTCCTCCTGCCACCAAGCACTAACACTTGCGAGAGATGCATTTATACAGCCACTCTAGAGGCAAAGCTCTCTCCAACCAAGACTGGAACAGACAGTCAAGAGGAGAAGTAACAGCTCACAACACCCCACTCACCACACATAGACCAACTAAACCAACACCTCCAAAACCCACACACAGAAACACCAAGACATATACAGAGGCTCTGATTAAAAATCTAAATCTGCCTAGGCAACAGACACCTCCAAAGCAGACACACAAACAACGTCCTCCCACCAACACACCCCAAACAACACATAGTCCACAAACTTGGTGTGCCGCACAACCACAGCCCCATAAGGCAAAACAACATACCCAACACACATGTGATAGGTGACTCTGTAGTCAGGCACACTGATGCCCCACTCACCAGGCTGGACAAAGAGAAGGTTACTGTCAGCTGCTTGTCAGGTGCCAGAATCTGACACATAACACATCCACTCAGGTTGCTACAAGTCAAGTACAAATATGACTCTGTCATAGTCCATGTTGGTGTAAATGACCTGAGACGTACCTCCCTGGACTACATGAAAAGAGACATGGAAGAGCTCTCCGATCTTGTAGCCCAGGCAGGTATGACCCTAGCCCTGAGTAGCATCCTGCCTTCACCAAAAATTATACCACAGTACAGGAATAAGATGATCAACTTCAACAATTGGCTAAGCTTCTGGTGTCATTCGAAGGGGATCCAGTACCTGTCTGCCTGGGATGACATGCCTGACAGGCCACGATGCTTTGCCAGAGATGGCCTGCACCTGTCACCTCTGGGATTCAGAATATTGGCTAAGGCTCTTGCCACCCCTTTAGTGCCTTTTTTAGGTAAAACTCAAAAAACAAACCCACCATTATAAGAACTACAGGAAACAAAAAAATGAGGGCAATGTTACTAAACGGTAGGAGTCTAAACCTCAAAATGCAGTCACTTCAGTCACTCCTCAAAATGGAGAACATTGACATCTGTGCAGTGACTGAGACCTGGTTCAAGGCTCCAGAGAGCACCCCAGCTAATACTCATACCATGTGTTTCGGCCACAAAACCCGGACCGAAACACAAAAGGCAGAGGCGTGTCCATATTCATTAAGGACATCCACACCTCTAGGCTAGTTGCAAAATACGATGCCTCTGAAATCATCCAAGTGCAACTAACCCAGGGCAAAAATGCATTCCAAAGTGTAGCTTGTTATAGATCCCCCACCATGACCCAGAATGCTCACTCCTCATTCCTGGGGACATTGGAAAAAATGAGGGTCCAACCAAATACCATAGTAATGGGAGATTTCAACTACCCAAATATTAACTGGGAAAACTACTCTTGTACTAACCCCCTGGCTCAACGATTCCTGGAGTTCATAAACTCTAATGCCCTGGATCAACTTGGCAATGCCCCCACCAGTGGCAACAATACTCTGGACCTGGTCATTACCAACATGGGTGACTGGTGCTCAACACCCGAGATTAACTCCTTGCTGGTTAGATCAGACCATAAACTAATCACCCTAGATATCCACATCCGGACCCCACCCCCACACAAGGAAACCACTGTAAAAAATTTCTCCAAAGCGAACTTCACACTTCTCAAAACTGAGCTGACTAAATTTGTGACACCCCTGCAGATGGATAACTCAGTCAATGCAGTCATGACTGCTGAATCCTACACAAATGCACTCTACAAGCACCTGCACGAGTGCATGGATCATGCTATCCCCAACAAAACCAAGATGCTATCCTCGAAAAAAAGGAAGCCGATCTGGTGGTCCCCTGCCATTAACAAACTCTACAGCAGAATGAAGAAACACAGCCTACCTGGACCTCACTAAAGCCTTTGACACTATCCCTCATTCAGGAATCATTGATAAACTCACCAACCTTAACATAAACTCTTACGTCATGAGATGGGTGGCCAACTGGCTCATGAACAGAACTCACACGGTAAGAGTTGCTGACTCCAGATCTGACTCCAAACCATTGACAAGTGGAGTACCCCAGGGTTCAGTCCTGGGACCTCTCCTGTTTGGTATATACTTCTCTGAAGTGCAAGTGAACACCAAGGGTCTATGGCTAACCAAGTTCACAGATGACTACAAACTGGGTGCCATTATCGATTCCCCTGCCAACGTTAGACATCCTATAAAAGGGCTTCACTGAGACTGACACCTGACATCAAAATCATGGCCTCAAACTAAATGCCAAAAAGTGCATTGCTATCCCCTTTAGCAAAAACACTGTACCCATGAATTACCAAATGGGGAAGTTCACTCAACACAGAAAGTGTGATAAGAGACCTTGGGACCCATGTGGATAGCAACCTCTCCTTTGATAACCACATTGCCACAGTGGTCAGAAAATCTTTCTACGTGGCCCACTTAATCACAAAAGGGTTTGCATCTAGAAATAAGGAAGTCATCGTTCCCCTCTACTCATCACTTATCAGACCCCTCATTGAATACAATGCCCCATTTGGGATGTACCTCACAAGACACCTACAACCACTTGAGAGGCCTCAAAAGTACCTCACCAAGAGGATCGCTGGCCTCAAACAATTGCCCTATGCCGACCGGCTCAAGAAACTCAAACTCGACTTGGTCGCATACCTCTTACTCAAAGGAGACCTCTGTCTGACATACAAAGCTATGTCAAACCTGGAATTATTGGACATGCTCCACTTGAAGAAATCCCAGTCTTCTCAAGCTACATGCTGTAGGGACCTAAACCTCACCACAGCAATATATAGGACATGCTGGAGGGATAGATTCGTGACCCAGAGACTTCCCATGCTCTGAAACATGATTCCCATCCACATCAAGTAGAGCTCGCCATTAGCACTATTCAAGAAAAACCTTGATACGTGGAAGGGTGATAGGAAATTCACCCCTGGGATTATGTCTGGGGCACTGCTCGATAGAGGGGCAGGAATTTAACAATACATGGTACACTGTTGGCTAGGCTTGCTTTGACCCTCGGGCTGATAGCCTAGTACCTACCTATGAACCTATGACCCCTAGTAATTTGGTTTGTGTGATGGGGGAGATAAAGGTATAATCTGATGCAGAAATAGAGAATAGGGGAGTAGGTACTGCTGCTTTGGAAGGATGAAAGAGCATAAGTTGGGTCTTTTTAGGATTTATTATTAGCTGGGAGGTTGTTAGCCAGGTTTCAATGGATGTAAAGGCTTCTTGGGTCTTCATGTGAAGCTGTTGGAGGGTGGGGGCAGAGCAGATTAAGGTGGAGTCGTCAGCATATTGAACCAGGTTTGCTAGTAGGGTGGCTTTGTAAAGATTATTTGTAAATATAGTGAAAAGCAGGGCTCCTAGGACTGATCCTTAGGGTACTCCTAGTTTTACAGGAAGTTGGGAAGACAGGGAGTTTTTCCACTGAACAGCTTGTTGGCATTGGGAGAGATAGTCTTGAAACCATAATAGAGTGGGGGTAGTTAGTTTTAATTCTAAGAGTGATATTAGAAGTTTTGTATGGGAGACTGTGTCAAACGCCTTTGATAAGTCAAGGAAAACTGCAGACACTAGTTGGCCGTTGTTGCATTGCATATTTACTAGGTTAATAAAATGGACGAGTGCAGTGGTAGTGCTGTGGTTGTGGCAGAATCCATGCTGAGTTTCAGTAAGAAGATTGTCGGAGAGAAGATATGTTAGGATCTGGGAGCGGATACATTTTTTTCAGTATTTTAGCCAGTACAGAAAGTATAGCTGGAAGGTATAGCTATAAGGCGGTAGTTTGTTAGGTCAATGGAGGTGCCTCCTTTGTGTATTGGTATAATCTAGGAGATTTTCCAGAGAAGTGGCCCCTTTTATTCTGAGATTGATTTATTAATGATTATAGAGCTTGGGTACGAAATGGTTTTGGTGGCTATTTGTAGGAATTTGGCAGGTAGTTTGTCTACTGCTAGGGTGGTGGGTTTAAGTTTGGTTAGATGTCTATAGGTGGTGTAAGTTGGTACAGGTTGAAGGGTGAAGGAGTTGGCATTATTTGATGGGTTATATAGTATAGTAGGGTTGAGGAGGGTGGGTCTGTTGACAGTCTTAGTATAGAGTTGTCACATCAATCGTGTCACATCAACATGCATAGGTAAGCAAGCTAAGAATTACAAGCAAATGCATATATATACTGTCATGCAAATGTCAAATAAAGAAACACAGGTGTAGGTCAACCACCCTGCTCATTACAGAACAGAGAACAGTCATGTGAGCACCATTACAGCACATCAGCAGTAACTCAGTGAATGCTCACGTCAAAGGTACAATTGTGTGTCAGTAGTATGTATCTGACTATGTGCACACACAAGTACATTCAGTTAACATGTACAACTATTTGCAGATGGTGTAAACTGATTTCAGTATGTAATGAATGTGGAAATGCTTCATGCATCAAACAAGGTGTAATGTAATGTTAATGTAACACTGTGTCTAGATTAATGTTACATTGCTGTCTGATGTAGTCAGAAACACCCATGACACACAACTCCACATCATGCCAGTGGGATATCATGGCAACTGTCATCCAAAACACATGTGGAATTATATGTCTGTCTGTTACACACACTTAATATGGCAAAACACAGTTCTAAGGCATTTCACACTGTCAGTGATGGAGTATGGACAACATATGTTATCTGTCATTTGCCCCAGTAAAACACATGTTTACAGGCTACCTCTTGCAGCACTAGCTGCAGGTTAACTGTCACAATGTATGGACAGTTGAATGCGGGAGGAAAGTGTAATGTGTTAATGTGTGTCATGCATACATTGAAAAAAAAAAGTAAATGTCACATGACAATAACACATAAGCATGACATATACATGGTATGCATGCACAAGAGTGCATATACAGTCCAATCAATGAAATGGCAATCACCATGTTGGCAGCACAACAAAGTGAAACACACAGGCAATATCTATGGACCAGAGCAGCGAAGCTGATGGGGCTCTGACTCCCGAATGATCTCATGAGCTGTCACCCTGAATGAATCCTGCATAGCCCATGCCATATCCTCAAAGAAGGACTCCATCATGACACTCAACTGTGTTGGGAACACCGATTATGACCTACCAGATCTCCTCCCAATAATCATCTTGATTATGGTCATGTCATCGCCATCTTGTCAGAGGTCCAGGTATGATGGCTCAGGCAGGGGCAGGTCCAGGTTCCTCATCATTGTTGTCATCATCATCATCATCATGATTGTCATCCTTGGGAGACTCTGTTAGTGGCCTGGCATGTGCACATTGTCGTTGTCTTTTGATCAAAGAACATCCATGGGTCCCATGCTCTGTCAAGATTAATTGCAAAACACAATAGGAAAGAAAAGCAAATGTCTATCATGCAGTGCAGTCCCATGAATATCACAGCACAACACAATATGATTATGATGACAATTTACACAGGGACTGGCACACGTCCATTATGGACAGTGTTACCTCATAAATGCATGGTCCCATTTGTCCTATTCATAAACAGGACATCAGAGTTCTTTTTTTAACAATTCTATAGGCTTAGACACACTCACCCAGGTCATTAGCTTTTTAAAAATGTATTAATGCTGAAATCAAGGAATTGTACTGCCTGCATTCAATGATTTATGTGAACAATCACAAAGTGTCATTGTTGAAATGAGGAGAAAGTGATGTGACAATATTGTGGACAACAGGCAAGACATATGACAAACATTTGAGACAGGCAGCATGAGAATTTGCTGAAGACACATCAATATAATGAATGCAACAGTAAAAGGAATGTTATATGTTCAATTCCCACAGCTGGTGACATCTGAGAATCTAATACATCTGCTACTAACTGTATTGAATGTGTTCAGCTGTATGTATTATCTGCCAAAAAGTATTAGCAATCAGTAGCTTCAAAAAAACAAAACATTGTGAATGTGCTTGCTGAATATGAACTGCTATAATCAAATATCTATCTGCACAAATGTCAGTAAACCTAAGCAATATCTGTGTTTCTACCAAAACACTTAAGGTGTTGAAAGCAGATACAATATCAATGTTGACTTGCAGGGAGGGCTGAACATGAACTGCTGCAGTCAGATGTCTATTTGCACAAGTGTCAGCAAACCTAGGCTGTAACTGTGTTTCTAACAAAACAACCAAGGTGTTAGATGCAGATGCAATACCAATATTGAACTGAACGGTATTCCACACAGTCTGCAAATGGCAGTGCAAACACTGACACAACAGACAACCATTCACCTTGTGAAAAGGCAGACTACACACAACAGATCAGTCAATGGAAAACACATCCATACATAAAAGAGTGCCAAACCATGCATCATAAGCAACAGTCAAAGCGATTAGATATATGCAAAACATCCACTTTAAAATATATGTGACAGATACAGCAATCCAACCATACCTCTCAACTGTCCAGATTTTCGCAGAATGTCCAGATTTTTGGCTCATATTTTTGGTCTGTTTTTCATAAAACGTTTGATTTTCAGGCAAATCACTGGGATGGTCTGCGGATTGAAGTCACTAAATAATGACATACATTTGAGTTTCAGACTTCCTGTCCTTCAGAAAATGCATGTTAAAAGTATGTTAAAACAAACCCTGTTATTCTAGCAACTTTTTAAGCTTATAAGAGCAATATTTACAATATGGCCCTATTTGTGGGCCTTTGTCCCCCATTTTGTTGAGGTTGAGAGGTATGATACCCAACTGTTATTCTGGCTGTAGAGTACATTTCAGAAACTGTGTGCTGAAACAATAGCTTAGTGCAATGCTACATGAAAGTTCAACATTTTTAGATTTCAATCACAGTTGTAAGCACGTGTGATTATTTCACTTACCTTACTAATGAATTATGTACATTCCTGCGTTCTAATTAATATACATGTAAATAGGGGAAGATGCATTTCATTTCATAAAACAGGAAAAATAATCAACATACCACTTTCCCCCTCTTTCCCTCTGCTGCTTTTCAAGCCTGTACATCTGCTTGATGCACATGGCTGTGTTCATGCTGTGATCCTCCTCACCTGAAAACAGAAAAGAGAATGTATGAAATATATGTTCCTCAAATAACACTGATGTACATTTCTCAGCACAGTTTCTAGACATATATTTCTGAAGAACACTAAATAATCCCAGTACACATTTGTCAGTGGTATATACAGGTGTTAACATCTTTGAACACAGACTGGAGGACATAAGATCCAAACTCTAACCTTGAGAGTTACCCGCCTAGCTAACCCTAACGCATCTTGACTGAAAAAGCATGTTTTGAATGCAGTGAAATGACTTCTTTTTATGACATTACCTGGATGGGGATAGTATACTAATAAGGATCTTTATTATGAACATGTGCTGGTTGTGTAGTTAAACAGTTTCAAAATTTCATTCATGTCATCACTGTGTTCAGAAAAATTAACATTAATAGAGAACATACATTCATCAGGCTGTGTGACAGTGTTGTGTAGCATGCTGCTTCTGTGAACAGAACCATACATGTTGCTGTACAGAGGGCACGGTAATGTATGTGTGAAGATCATAATATTCCCCGCCAAAGTGCACATCACTAAGAAAACATATGCATCTTCCTGTTCTGCATTTCAGCTGTCAATCTGCCCAACCCACTCTCTCAAAAGATGAGGATGATATTGTTATTGAACTGAATGTAATATTTCATGATAAAACAGACCTTCATAACACTTTTACAAAGTATACAAAAAATAACCAAAGAATTGCTCATATAACAGTACTGAGCAAGCTTTATGGACCCTGCTATTAAACAGCTGATGTTAAAGGAACATTATGGATATATTCATAGTAATTTGATGAATAACAGAGTATTTCTCAACTATGCTCAAAATATACATTAATATCAATAAGTGGAATATGCTTCTCTAAATAAATGCTATGGGTAGATTAAAGCAAGATAACACTGATATGGGCATAGCAGGCCATCTGTCTGCAGAACCACCATTGGTCATAGAGAATCACTGTCTGTGGTCCAACCTGCACAGAGTTCAACTGCTGGCCCATCTGCTGTGGTCCCACCAGTCACAAGTCCTTCATCTTGCAGTCATGCTCCTTCACCTTAACTTGGTGTTGTCACCATATCAATCTCCTCTGTGGAGCAACCAGGACAACATGTATCTCAACACAGTCAGGGCATAGTGCACCGTGGTGCAAGTCACGAGTGAGGTCACTCTAGACTGCATTAGAGTGTGTCCAGCAGTGTAGTACACATAGCTGGCTCATATTATTCACTTACCACTTTACTGTGATATGTGTCTTTTGATAGTAAAAGTTCTGCATTATGTCCTGTTTTTTTTTTCTTTTTTTTGTGTTATTATATTGTAGAGATAGGAATGTGTAGCACTGATGTGCATCCTTTACTGTCTTCCAAACAGTGATACAAAAATCTGAGTGTGTATGTATACCTGTGTCACTTGTGTCCTGAGTTGATGATCCCTGTTGTGGCACATTTGCATTTGTTCATGTTGTAATATGTTATGATTATGGTGTTAATGCAGTGTGTACATCTAGTGGGCAATTGCAATTAGATGTAATCTCTGTTGCTGTGGTGGGGAAACACCTTAACATAAATGTTCAGTCTGTATACTCATGTACATGTGGCTTGCCATGACTCAAGGATGTGGGTCAGACACTGCTGTGTTGCTTGGGCCTGCATTTGTGGTTGCACTCTACACTGCATATGCCTTTGTCTTCTGTCCCCTATGTCCTCCTGCACCTCTTCTGATACCTCTGGGATTCCTCTTCAGACATTTGGGGTTCTTTGGTTAGTTCACCCACACCTGCACCTGGAAGATTGCCACATGCTCTAGTTAGCATGCTGTGCAGCATGGTGCACACTGTTATCATATGTGCTGTCTTTTCGGGTGTGTATTGCAGTGCACCCTGGATATGTCCAGACATCTGAACTTAGCTTTCAATACACCAAACAGATTCTCTATGGTGTTTCTGATTGCTGCATGTGCTCTATTATAGGCCTCCTGTGCAGGGTTGGATGGTTCACAGCACAGTGTAATTGGCCATGGCTCAAGTGGATAACCACAGCCACCTGTAGTGGGGAGTAGAAACACATGTGGTTGGGATGGATATTGTTGTGAAGGTTATCCTTAGCTTCAGTCCTACCTGTACTATTGTACTTACCCAGTAGTAGTCCCTCAGGTATTTCAACCTGCTAGAATGCTGCCCTCAGTCCATTTTCCCTATATATGGCAGCATCTTGAACACTTCCAGGTTGTATTGCCATGATGTTTGTTGTTCTGCCATCGTCTGCACACACAACCTGGCAGTTTATGGATGACCAGCCCTTTCTGTGTATCAGTCTGCTTCAGGATGTACTGGTGTCTTGATAAGTATGTGTGTGCAATCTATTGCACCAAGTACATGAAAGACGTTTGGTATGCTGTAAAACGTGTACATTACAGTTCTCTGCTCCATGGGTGTGGATGGGAAGTGTATATATATTCATCCACATTGCTGCACATTGCTTCCAGGAATTTTGCCAGGATACAGCTAACAACTGGCATCTGTCTGTGATACTCTCACAGCATCCCTCATGTGTCTCAGGAATTTCTCAGATGCAAGTACACCTAGGCTGAGACACACCTTGGTTTCAAGATTGGATGGGGTTTCCTTGCAGGGCCTGCACAGACATGTATGGGGCACACATGTTGCAGAAAGCATGCACCAGTTGTCTGTCTAGCTGGGATCTGTTGATTATTTGCTGTGACAACTAGTTTAGTGGCAGACTTGTTCTGGCGCTAGCTGGTTTCCTGATAAGTTGCACATCCAAAGTCTCATTTATGGCTTGTATTACTGTAGCCTGCTGCAGTTCATTAACAGCAGGTTGCATTTTTATATATATTTTTTATGTTTTGTTACAGATTTCACCACAATGTATAGTATTTGCTTGAATTCCTTGGGGTCCATAAAGCATACTCTGAGGATTTCAGAAATGGAGCTGGAGTGGCTGTTGGTCGCATTTAAGTTGTGTTGTATGTGCATTATGTTTTGGAATCAGACCGTGTGCACAAAATCCTTAATTATCCTATACTGAATATTTAAATACTTGGACTGCCTTCTGCGTGTCTTCTGAAATTCTGTCTGCAGCAGGTGCACTGAAGTCTTCCTTCGGGATGCTGCACTGTCCACAAATAGCTTTCATGAACTTTACAGAATCTAGCCCAGGGGGAGAGAGACAAAGAGTTTTATTCATGGACATATCTGACCATCTTTGTGGTGTGTTACTCTTAGGTTTTTCCTCATAATTAGTATGTCATGCTCTGTACAATAAAGTGTTTGCAATAGGAAGCAAGCAGGGATAGGAGAGTAGAAACATGTTTAACACATAAGCAGGATAATGGTGGGTTACAAAGTCACTATAAATGTTTAAGTGCTCCACTATGAAAATGCTGTTCTATGTGTTTTTCCTTTTCTTGCTTGCTTCACTAAATGTTGTAATTTTGACAGAAATTAACATGCTTGTACTTAGTCACGTAAGAGTAATATACAATAAAGTACAGTTGTGTAAAATCTTACCATAACAGCAGATGTCCTCTTCACTATTGCAGCATTCCTTAAAGAAGGGATGTCCTGCCCCGGGCAACCCATTGTTCGGCCAGTATGGATAACCTTAAAACCATATGTCACATTTATGCTCCTCGTACAGATCATAGGGCATAAAAGGGATGTACAGATGCAACTGCCCTGAACTGAATTTCCCCAGAAGAGAACAATTGTCATAGGACAAAGGAGTCCATGCACATTCAGAAGGAAAAAATGCAGAATAAACAAGAGGGGGTTGGAGGGAGGGAGTGAATACTGAAACAGTGAAGAGAAGGACATCTACTGTTATGGTAAGATTTTACACAACTGTATTATATCCTTCTGTATCACTGTTTCAATATTCCTTAAAAAAGGAAGAGTAAAAAAACTCAAGAAACAGAACCAGACACATGAAAAGAATAACAAAAATAAATGGCCTTAGATATCCAGGAGGAGATGGTTTGCTTAGAACACCCAAACCCAAAGATGTGGGATGAAAGGAAACTAAAAGCTGATCAGACCTACAAATAGTCCTAGTTGTATCCAAATAGTACCTGAGCTGTCTGTGCAAATCCAGGGTATACAGGGCCCTCTCACTAGCAGACTGAGGAGAAGGAAAAAAGAAGGGAGTTATACCAGCTGATTCAAGGATAACCCACTTACTACTTTGGGCATAAAAAAAGCATTAGTATATAGGGACACCCTGTCCCTGTGAAAAAACAAAAAAAGGGGGAATGGCCGTAAGGGTCTGGAGCTCAGAAACCCTCCGAGCAGAAGTAAGAGCCAGCAACAAAACAGTCTTCCAGGTACAATGTTGCAAATAAGCAGAATCTGCAGGCTCAAAAGGAACCTGAATCGATTTCTCTAAAACAAAATTAAGGTCCCAAGGAGGAGGAATAGCTTTTCTAGGAAGCCTAATATGCAGGACACTTTTAAGAAATTGTTTGACCATAAAACTAGAAGTCAAAGGAGGAGTCAAGGGCAGACAAGCAGAAATGGCTGACAAATGGGCCTTCACAGAAGAATAGGGCAAGCCAGACTGGGTCAACTCACACAAATAAGAGAGGAACAGAGGGACCTTGTTACATGCACGGCACCAGACCAAAAATCTTTTCCATTTGGACATATAAGATTTTCTGGTTGAGGGTTTCCTTGCCTCCTGTAAAATCCTGAGCACATCCTCAGAAAAGAGGTGCCTGAAAGGGATCAAAACCCTATCGTCCACAATGTCTCTTGCAGAGTGGACAGGTGGGGATGGATAAGAGACTCCCTTGTCCTGTGTGAGGAGATCCAACTGGCAGCAATGGCATTCAAACTGGTGGCAAAAGAAGTTTTCGGTAGTTGTGTCTGTATACCCCTTTTATGCTCTACTTTCTGTACAAGGAGCATAAATGTAATGTAAAGTGCAAACAAAATTGTTTTTAAACTTATCCATACTGGCTGAGTGATGGGCTGCCCGGGGTGGGACATCCCTTCTTTAAGGAATACTACAACAGTGATATAATAGGATATCATTAAATACTAGATTGACATACTTCAGGAAAGGGAAAAGCGTCCTCCTTTAATACAAACTTGGGAGTTTGCAACAGTATTCAGAAGTGTATGCAAATGGATGACATCACGATGCAGACAGAACAGGGTCCTACAACAAACAGTAGACATATTGAGGCTAGTTCTGCCAGTAAATTTTTTTTTTTATCCCCTCGGCATTCAGAAAGACTAGAAGAGAAGAGGTGAATGGAAAACAACTACAGTCAAAATTGAGTACTGGAGTTAAATCAAACAGGTTGAGTAGAGAGCAACACAAGGGAAATGAATCGCACTTGGGTGAAAGTAGTGAACAAGCCAGCATGCAGAGACCTGTAGCCATTATTTCAGAAAAGGAAGAAAAACGAGGCATCCGTTAACCAAAGGTAATGCCATTAGAATTTAAGGTTTATAACCTATCACTCAGATTATTTATGGAAGGAGAGAATGCAGTTTCGAGTAAAGGTTTCTGCTTTATTCCATCATGCAGATCTGATTTGTTTCAAACTTTAATTGATCTCAAGGGCTACACTCGGAAATTGAATTTAAGATTCATCTTTGGGGGCAAAGGTTTAAACATTAAAAGTGACTTTGTTGTTCCAAGTTTATATAACCCGCCATTGCATCCATCTATTAAGGCATTTATAGAAATGTGTGAAAAGGAGGTAAGGGACTTATCTTATTACATCCGAGTGCGCTGCTAGGCATCTCTGTAGTTACCTCCTACTGTGCGTCTAGGTGTCAAATATCATTTGTTCATATTTCCATTAATAATTCAAAAAACATGCTATATACAAGGTATCAAATTTTTTTTATCTTGAAGCATACATGATATCAAATACAATTGTATTGATATTTGACCTCTGTCAATGAGTATTTGTTTGAACTGTAAGGTGAAAACTTTTTTAAAGGCTCAAGGCATACCCACTGGGAGTTAAAGGTACACACTCAAAAGAGCTGTACTAGAGGAAATGAGTTAAGTAATAAGAGTAAGAACAAGTACCATAATTTGTCGGACTTTGAAAGACAATGTTTTGTGTCAATTCAAAGGCACGCCTCTATTAGAGTTATGAAGGCGGACAAAGGGGGGGGGGGCTATGGTTGTGGTTAATAAAACTGATTGCATCTCTAATATGCAAATGTTGTTAAAAGATGAAATATTTTATCAAAGTGATGTGTTTAAAGCATTTAGGTACATTGATTCATGGTTGAATGAATGTTTAGTTGAAGGTGTTATATCTGAATCTATGTTTGCGTTTTTTCAAGTTTCTAAACCAAGGATAGGGTGTTTGTTTGGTATACCCAAGGTACACAAAGATGAAAGAAATCCTCCATATAGACCTATTGTTTCCGCACCAGGGTCTAAGTTAGAACCACTCTCCAAATTTATAGACAGAGCTTTATTAAAATTGGTCCAACGATGTGAATCATTCATTAAGAATTCTTATGACTTTTTAACAAAAATTAAAGGCAAAGTGGTAGGACCTATTGATTTATTAGTGACTGCAGATGTAAAATCTTTATACACCTCCATCCCACATGACATGGGTTTGGAGTGGGTGGGACATATGTTAATTAACAGTAAAGAATTTGAGGTAGGAGAATGCAAGTTTTTGCTTGACTGTATAGAACAAGTACTCACTAATAATTTTTTGGGGGTTTGAAGGTGAGTGCTTTTTGCAAAAAAGGGGTGTGGGAATGAGAGCCAGGATGGACCCTAATTATGCTAATCTAGTCGTGGTATATTGGGAAACATATATTTTTTCTAGTTTACAGGGTAGGGACAAAGTGTTCTTATATTATTGCTTTATAGATGATTTTTTTTGTTTGGAAAGGCGATGTAGAGGATTTCATTTTTTGGACAGTATGAATAGTAGTACCTCCTTTTTGAGGTTGTCTCATACCTGGAATATTTCTAATGTTTCTTTTTTGGATTTAGAGGTGATTAAAAATGTTGAAAATTTCTCCTTGGTTCTATCAAATGTAGCCATCAACACATTACTGCATTATTCCAGTATGCATCCCACCTATGTGAAACACAACATAGTTAAGGGTCAATTGGTCAGATTAAAAAGACTTGCCACTGACCTTACAGTTTTAGGTAGGTTTGTGGGAGAATTACATGAGAGATTTGAAAAAAAGGGGGGTATCCTTCAACTGTAACAAAGAACATATTGCAAGGTGAGATAGTTTACAACAGTAACGTTTCAAATTGTCACACGTTACAGGATTGGACTACCTCCATGCCTTTAGTTTTCATAGTGGACAGTGGTGTTATTAAAGGTATTATTAGAAACAAATGGAGGGGTCTAGAATTGAACAGTGTTTTAAAGTTAGTTTTAGGGTCCAACCCCTCTTTTATTAACAAAAGAGCAAACATTTTTAAAAAATTATTAGAGAGGGACAATCATGGAAGTGAAGTGAGAACAAAAGGAACATTTAAATGCTACAATTGCAATTTTTGTAGATATATAGGAGAAGGACCATTTTTTGAAGTAAGTGTAAGTAACAAGATATGGCAGGCACCAGGGAAGTTCACTTGTGAATCCACCTATATGGTGTGCCTGGCTGTGTTCATCCTGCAATGCATTTTATATAGGAAAAATGAGTAGGCAGTTAAAGAAAAGGATGTACAAATATATACATGCCATCAAAGGAAAAAATATGGACAATGCTTTAGCTAAACATGTTTCACTACGTAAAAATTATAAAAAATTTTACTTCACTGTTATAGATCATGTACCATGTGACTTCAATGGGGACAGAGAAGGGGAGTTGGATTTTATTGAGTTTAAGTGGCGGTTATTATTTAATGCCTACAACACTCCTAGGTTGAATAACAGTGTGAATTATAAAGTAGTATTAAACAGGAAGTTTCACCATGAAAAATGTAAATAAAATTCTTTATTTGTAGAGAATGTACATTCATAAATATTTTTACAGGCACAACCTCTACAAATTGGTAAAGGTTAACGGACTTTTTTTTAATGTTCATTTCCTTAATTTACTAGCTGTTTTTATTGGTTAATAGATGTAAGGAATTTTAATATAATGGTTTTGCTTTCTGTAACATTTGTTCTGATGAAGACCTTTGTGAAAGGTCAAAAACGCTTAACTTTGTGTAACTTTGTGGTATTAAAATAATTTTAAATGTCCGAGTGGTGTCCTGTTTGGTTCCCTCACAGTGATTTTAGTCATTTGATTTATTGTTTTTCACTACTTCGAGGCAACTGAGTGTTTTATTCTTGATACTTCAGGAACTGAACTCAACACTATGTAAAAAGAAACGTTTACAGACATGTAAATTATCACCTCTCTCACTTCAAGACATCCAACAGCCTAATTAGTGTTACAGTAAATGTCTCAAAGTAGTGTCTACTCTGTATTCTATAGCACATTGGGTTTAAGCACATTTGTGTGAAGATAACCGGACTAGTGCAGGTGATGGCTAAAACTCACCAGTTTTGCCATAGGATGTGAAATGCCATTTACATCACTTAGCATTACATGTCAGACTCTGCACAAATGCTGAGTAGAAAAAAATGAAGGCTTTTTGTATGGCCCATTTCTGGCCATGTGCATGGTGTGTGATTTCATGTTTTGACCAGATTAAATGTGTGAAAAAGGGGATGTTAGGGCAGTGGTGAAAATGGGGGGGGGGGGGTAAGTAGAGGGGAGGATACAAGGGAAAGAATACAGGAATTTGTAGGATGGTGGTGGGATAGCGCCATAGCTATCCACTTCTTCACAGCATAAATGTAGAATTGTACTCAGAATTTGATGAATTTGGAGAGTCATCTTATCAGGTAGGGGTGACAACAACAGAATAATGGTGTATATCCAATTCAACCAAATCAACTGCATCAAGAAGACACATAGGCAAAGTGGAGATCTGTGTGTGGGGCATAATTATTTTGTGTGACTGGTGTCCATTTTTAGACAGAGAACTGTAGGGGAAGGTGCTTAGAAATGAAGAGGGTCAGGTAGGTAGGGTATGTTTGGTAGCAGGTGGAGACATGCAGGACATTCAAATCAGACAGGGATGGCAATGGGCACAAAAGGTTGGGGGGCACCATGACTGGGGATTGATAGGGGGCATTGAAGGTTCATCCGCATCCAGTTTGAGCACAGTGATAATCTAGTCCTCAGCCTCAAAACTGTTATCACTGTCTCCTGTCTCAGATTTCTAGGCCAGTGCTGAACATGGCATCGATTTTGCTATCTGATGCAGGATCTTTTCAGCTCTGACAATTTAGGCACCAAGACTTCTCTCCATTATGTCCTCCATCAGTCCTGTCAGCCTCTGATGGGTGACAGAGTTGCTACCTTCAGTACTACTTCTGGTGGGTACCACTGCACCAGGCTCAAGCAGAACTACCTCATGCAGTTGGAGCAAGTAGAGCAGGAGCTGGTGAGGCAATGCTGACAGTTTGCAGCCCAGAAGTGCTGGGTGTCTGTGCTGTCTGGGGTGGTGTCACTGCAGCCACCTGCACTGGTCAGTCTAGCTTCCAGTGCTGATGGTCATTTGGGTTTCAGCAGCAGCATATCTAAAAAAATGATATATAATAAAAAACGAGAGAGAGAGAGAGAGCGAGAGATAGGATGGAAACCAAACAAAGAGAATAAATCAGTGGCATGTCACATTATTTCAATACAAAAACAAATAGGACAGATTAATATGTTCACCTTTGCCACATCCACATATGGTGTGACGATAGTAATGTGTCATAAGATAAATCAATATCAGTGCTATTATATATGAAATGGAAACATTTATTTGTCTAAGGCATGTCAGATATATGCTTTCTAAGTTCATATTTCTAGTTACCAAAATTGAATTGTTAATATCATTTAACAGTGCAGTAAAGATTTTAAAAAATCTATCCTGTAATAAAAGTTAATTTCTGATTATGGGAACTGACTCCACATACAGCAATGCCGCTATACTCATTGCTTAATATAATCACCAAGAGCTATTGGAGCAAGCATGTATGCTTGATATAAAGTTTAGGTATGCCTGCTCTTTCTAATATGGACCAATGGCCTGAAAAATATTGTCTGGCTTGCATTCATAACTGATACATACTTACCTCATGCCTCTCTGAGGTGAGCCAATCTCTCTTCAGGCAACTCATAGTTCAGGACAATATCTTCTACAGCTGTACAAAAGGCAAAAAAAAACAAGATATGAAAGCATAATGAATAAATGAACTGGCTGGTAAAACCATGCTATATCACTGACTGCTAATGGGTCACTTTACTTACAAAACTGAGGAGTGTTGGCAGTCTTAAATTCATCCTCCCATTGGGTCAGCAGGGACTGCTTGGGCCTCTTCAAGTCATTGTAATGGTGATGACATAGTTTCCCCAGTGTATGGAATGCCAGTTGCACTGTAGACAGCTATTTCAAGCTTCAGCCTTATACTGAGACCATTATAATCCCCCTGCAGCACCCTATGGCTGTAGTGCCTGATAAGGAGTGCCACAAAAATCATGGAATCCTCAACACCCCACCTTTGTGCTCTAAATAGACTACCATCCTCACCTTTGCCAGCCATGTCTTCAGAAGTGCACCTAGAAGTATGTCTCTGAATTGACACCTAATTCAGATCTCACGTGTAACAGCCTGTGCACAAGTGTGTGTGGCATTGACAGCTGCATGTGTACAATTGAAAGCACAAAAGTGGCTTGGCAGACACTGGCAATGATTATGTCAAAAACAATGAAGGTGTGAAATATATCAGTGAGATTTGGCCATGTGTGATGTAACCCTACTTACACATGTTGCAGTGTTAAACACTGAAATGATTTACGGTGTCTGTTATAATCATTGCTGGTTAGAGGTAAAAGTGTATGAATTGCAACATATTCGGCTGTTGGGATGTACACACTAGTAAAACTGAGTAGTACTACCTTGGAATTGAACCCATGAAAAAGGGAGAGCATTCTTTTTAAGTGTTAATTTGAGATATATTAATTTACAAATGAATTGTGATGTGCTTAAGAGATGGCTTTATGTGTGTGCGACTTTAAGTAGTCATGGTACTGTATTTCTATGTAAAAGGCAGCATTTGTGATTGTAAATACAATAGACATGCATGGATTTGCATGATCTGAGTAATAAATGTTGAGGTATCTTACATACATGCTTCACAAAGCATACTGTCCTACACACATAGTCAGGATATGTCATGAATCATAATTACAACAAAACTATTGTACACATCATACATAAAATCATTATGTTTAACATACTTTACATACCTTATATTGGCTACACACGCATAAATATATATATATATATATATATATATATATATAGGCGCACACACACGTGTGTGTGTGTGTGTGTGTGTGTGTGTGTGTGTGTGTGTGTATGCATTTTCAGCAAGCATTAATGATAAATTTGTTGCAAAAATCATATTTACAATACTCACTTGTTTTTTAGTTTTTGAAAAATGTCATTTTAATCCCCTCAGTAAAAGTATCTGTAAACTGGATTCAAACCCTGCATTACCTGTCTTCTTTCTCTAGTTCTCCCTGAAGTTACACCTTGAGCCACAGAAACAGGTAGCCAAGTAGCCAATAAGTGCATTTTCTTCATTCAGTACTATCCAGTTTGCTGACTTTAGCACACTGGCACCAGGCTCATTTGCACTACAGAAGGCAGCTCAATTTAATTTTTAATTTTTGTCTTTAAATGTGAAAAGTTGTTGCACACTGCCAACTGGTACACAAATATAAAAGGCAAAAAAATCATAAAAAATAAAACTGTAATTCACAAAACAGCAATCTTTCAATAAACAGAGACTTAGTGCCATTACCCTGACACAGTCATCCTTTGAACATTGGCCTGTGACATCAGAACTTGCATTTCTGTTGCATATCATCAGGATTTTATGTAATAACAATTATTCAGAAAGAAGACACACATTACATTAGATCATCTCATTTGTGAAACACCACATACAAGTAATAACAAAATGCTTTGAAATGGAAACATATTAATGTCATGAGTACTACTTAGGCTATATGGATAATCTGTATTCTACATTTTCCACATTCATCGTGTTAGTGAATTTCTGTTCTCACACTTTAGAAACTTTCATTTTTGACACGATTAATAGTGCTAGTGGTTATTAACAATAAATAGAATAGAGTTTCCTACAACAAAACATTGGTAACAGTAATTTACAAGGACTATAAGTAACATATTCAGCATTTATCACAAAGACTTAGGGTACTCAATTCATACCCCAAAATGTGGGTTAATACTTCACCTGACAAAATAATCAAAAGTATCAATACAAGAGTTTTGAACCCCCAGTGCCTCTGCTTTTTCCCCATCTTGATGTATATACAGCTTGTACCACAGACATAGTTGTCTGACAGATGCATTTTCTTCACTCAGTACTATTCAGAGTACTGATGGCAGCACAATGGCGCCAGGCTCAGTTGCACTGCAGAACGCAGCCCAAATTAATTTTTCATTTTTGCCTTCATATATGAGCCGTGGAGCACAAATGGAAAATATAAAAAATAAAATAAAAAGAACAAATATACAAAGAAATTATAACTAAAAACTAACACAATTGTAAAACATATCTAACAATGAACATAGCACTTACATCATTAATCTGACACATTCATCCTTTTAACATCTGCTTGCCACATCACAATTAACATTATGTTGCACATCATAATGCTTCATGTAATGCCAATCTTTCAGAAAGGGGGCACACATAAAATTACAGTAGCTTATTATTAGCACAGTGTATACAATTAATGATGACATGAAAGTTTAAAATAAAACCTATTACTGTCAGGATGACTACTTGTAAAATGTGGGTAAGTTTCCAGCATATACAAGACATATCTCCACATTCCTCATGTTAATGTTTTGTTTTAACACACTTTACAAACTGTTATATGTTACATCATTCATAGCACATGTTTTTATTAATAATGAGAACAGTTGAGTTTCCAACAACATATTTGTAACAGTAATTCATAACGAGTACAGGTAAGAGTGTTCGGATTTATCACAGAGTCATAAGACTGCTCATTTCATATACAAAATTGTGTGTCAATATTTATTTTGAACCCTCTCAGAAAAATATCTGTAAACTCGTTTCAAACCCTGTATTACCTGTTCACTTTCACTAAACTCACTGCCCTTACATCTTGTGTAACAGAGGTAAGTAGTTGGCAAGTGCATTTTCTTTACTGAGTACTGTCCAAAGTGCTGATGGACTGCTCCTGTGTCAGGCCCATTTGTGCTGCTGATGACATTTCCAAGTAAATTTGTGAGTTTTAATCTGAGAAAGTGGTCTGTCATTCACTGCTAGTGAACACTGACACTCAACACTACACAATGCCAAGAGACATGCAAATGATAAAGAGAAAAAAAGAAATGAAAAGAAAAAAATCATAAGAAAACAATGAGATAAAATGTACCTTTTTAATGTTTTCAACACTTTATTGTCTTATAATACAAATGTATGCTCCTAAAACATCACTACTTTCACAGAAAAAGCACCCTGTCTGGATTGGAACCTTGAAAATATGGCATTAACAATACACATTTGAGATTATTTTCACTATTTGCTACAGACACAGTCATATATTATGAAGAAGAAAAATATTACATATACTCAAGATCTGGCATTGTTTTGCTTCACATTAAAGGTGCAACATAAGCATTTTTTGCTAGTCGCCCTTTGTAATTTGTGAGTAGATGCATAGATGAAAACTATATTTGCAACCGTTAAGCTAATACTTTCTGTCACAATAGCAACCAATAATTGCAATACTATAGTTGTTTTAATTTGTTTTGTGAATATCATTCTGTCTCATATGCTTGATAACATGAATGCAATGTCATTTGGAATGATTTTGATAGAATTACAGATAACTTTTACTCAGAGGCACGGTATCATCATAAGTATTAATAAAACTATTATAAAGGTTTATCTCCTAAGTCAGTCAATGTAATCCCTGATTTTTTTGGTAATTCTCTTCTACCTGACACACCCTCAACAAGTGTACATCAAAGTCACAGGAGTGTAAATCACTAATTATTCCTGCAGTCAGACTAATCATTCACACTTACAAGCCCTTAGCAAGTAACACTTCTCAAATCTCATTCTTGCCTTGCTAGGGCATGTGCATGGAATTGTGTAGGTTCTTACATCACGTTTACCTTCCCAGCACTTAGTACAAATCATGGGATTCATGAATGCTAATGAGTTGATGCATAATTTGCATATTCACAGCGTTCACGGCTGAATCTGCACAATATAATCTAATCAAGTCATTAAGGTACTTGCATCATAAAAGGGAGACTGGATCCATAGACTTTGATACTGCTATTTCTCTGCTGGAATTGCAGTTGTTTGTTGACTTTCATAAAGATATTCTTTCTGTAAAGGTATGTAATGTTTACTTTTAAAGGAATATTTTTGTTAACATTACTGATGGCTTACATTTCTCAAAATCAATTGTTTGCTGTCTGCATTTTGTCCATTGGTGTTGCCATAGCATGTATAACACTCAATGTTTCTTGTGAATAAAATTAAATAATGTTACCTGCCTTTATATCAACATTTCTCTGAGAAATCTGAATAGCTGTTATAAAACTATGTTATATGATTATTAGCAATGGCAAAGTTACAACTGCAATCCAATAAATGTGTTTATAATGTGATATATGCCTGACATCAACCAAAGCGGATATCCAAAATATTAAACGTGTAAATGCCTTAATTTTAAGTAAATCTAGGTTTATTAAGGCTGATATCTATTATGGAGTTACAAAAGTCTTGCTGTTCTCACAGAAGAGTTTTATCATTGCTATTATTTTTTTTGGGGGGGGGGGTGTAGTGTGTGTAGTCCTAGAGAGCCATACATTTAATCTCTTTTGTTCATGATGCCTGCATACATTCAGAGTATCTTTTGTTACTAGTCCCTTTGATTAATTTCCATTTTTGTTTTGTGTCTTTTCTTAACTTTTCATCACTTGCAGGAATATGGTGCCCAAAACATCTGGCCCACAAAAAACACCATCCACAAATGCAGACAATGAGGCGATTGTGCAAACCCTGTGTCAACATGGCTCAGACCTGTTAGAAGCAGAGCTAAAAAGTCATTCTATGAGTATATTTGGCAGCAGGTGGTCAGTAATGTGAATGCCTTGGGAGGGCATGACCATCATTCCCAGAAAATCAGAAATCAGGCCAGTGACATGATTTAAAAAGCCTGGAACCTTGCAGCTGATATTGCACAGAAATGGAGGTCTACTAGTGGTGGTCCTGTTACCACCACTGACTGAAACAAAGTGGTTCCTGACTACTGTGAGAGATCCAGACAGCTCATCAGAGGGTTCTAGATTTACTGCTGACATTACTGTATATTTGAGCCATGTTTCACCTTAGTGACAAAAATATTGGCATACGACATTACTCAGCTATATCATTTTTTTGACAGATTCAACACTTACCTTGGTTAATACTGCTATGAGATGTGTCCTTGAGGGGTGACTCTGTCTGATGCTGACAGAATGCAACCATTACATGGTTAAGTAAAGACTGAGGAATCAGTTTTAATATATGTATGTGGTCAGGATCTTAGGTTTTCACTTGTGTAGTAATTGTAATTGCTATCCTTTGCCTCTTGGCCAGAGCACACCCTCATCTGACAGCATGCATACATCTGACAGCACCATCTGCAGCTGGTAGTTCTTCCCTGTGGTCCTGGGCCTTGTTCTTGTTGCATCTGTTTCCTGAGAATTGTATTGTGTAACATGGGCACTGACTGTGAGTATTTTGGCAGAGGTGGCTGGGTTGTATTACAGGGCACCTGCTGATGTGTCTAAACCCTGGAGCCATGAGTTCAACAATCTAAATGCATATTCTATGATATTCCTAGTTTGAGCATGGGCATTGTTGTATCCTTGCTCAGTCTGGTTGTGGGGGGGGTGTTCTCATAAGTGTCATGAGCCATGGTTCCAGTGCATATCCTAAATCTCCCACTAGATGCCCTTCTATAAAGTTTCCCCTAGCAAACATTGTGCAGATCACAAATGTGCTATATGTATGAGTTGTGGAAACTGCTAGGGCCGCCTGCATACATATTGAAAATGGTCCCTTGGGCATTACAAACAACCTGACAGTTAACAGAGTAGTATCCTTTCCTTTTTATGTACATGTTCATCAGGTCGAGCATTTATTTCTATGTCTGTGTGTATAATCTATGGCCTTCAGAACCTCAATTAATTGTGTTTTGCTATAAAATTGCTGCATAGTTGTTGCTGTTTCCTCTGGGGTGCATGGGAAACAGATATGATTCCTTGCATGTTATAGCATTACATTTAGAAATTGAAGTAAGATTCTAGAAGCTGAGGCTGGAGTCAGCTTTAATATATAGGTTCATAGGTTCATAGGTGTGTACTAGGCTAATGGCCCTGGAGCCTTTACAAGCCTAGCCCATAGGATTGCCCTGGTATCATACCACCTGACCTTAGTTCCTAATGCCTCTGTCGAGTAGAGCCACTGGAGTAATCCCCGGGGTGAATTTTCTATTTCCCATCCACTCATCAAGATTTCTCTTGAAGAGGGCCAGTGAGGTTGACATGCATGGAAAGTCTATTCCATAGCATGGGCAGTCTCTTGTTCTGTTGATTGTGATAATGAGGTTGAGGTCTCTGGAGCATGTGGTGCAGAGGGATTGGGATTTCTTTAGATGTAGCATTTCTAACAGAGCTGGGTCAGACATGGCTTTGTAAGTCAAGCAGAGATCGCCTCTAAGTAGGCGATATGAGACAGAGAATAATTGGAGTTTTTTGAGCTTATCCATGTAGGACAAGTGTTTAAGGCAGAGGATCCTCTTTGTGAGGTACTTTTGCGGCCTCTCCAGTTGTTGCAGGTGTCTAGTGAGGTAGATGCCAAATTGGGCATTGTACTCAATGACTGGCCTAATGAGGGAAGAGTAGAGGGAGACAATGACCTCTTTCTTCCTGGGTGCAAAACCCTTAGTAAAGAGATATGCCACATAGAAGGACTTTCTGACCACAGTGGCAACGTGGTAGTCAAAAGAGAGGTTGCTGTCAACCTGTGTTCCCAGATCTCTTACACATCTTCTGTGTTCAGTGGACTACTATCAATGTGGTAATTCAAGGGAACTGGGTTTTTCCCAAGGAGGATGACGACATATTTTTTGGCATTGAGCTTAAGGCCATGGTTCTGACACCAGTCGTTGGTCTCAGTGAGGCCTTTCTGTAGGATGTCAACATCACTTGGGGAGTTAATAATAGCTCCCAACTTGCAATCGTCTGTGAACTTTGTAAGCCAGAGTCCCTTTGTGTTGGCCTGGACTTCAGAGAAGTTGATACCAAACAGGAGAGGACCCAGGACCAAACCCTGTGGAACTCCACTCGTGAATGGTCGGCAGTCTGACGGAGTCAGCTACTTTCACACTGTGGGTTCTATCTGTTTGCAGCTCACCTAGTGATATAGCGGTTGATGCTTAGCTTAGTGAGTTTTTCTATGATTCCTGAGTGGGGAATGGTATCAAAGGCCTTGGCCAGATCAAGGTAGGCTGTATGAACCACCTTGCCTTCATACACAGCTCTGGTGACTGACTCAAAGAAGTCGACCAAGTTGAGCAGGCATGATCTACCCTTCACTAAACTAAACTGTGTAGGATCCAGAGTTTGGAGATTCCCCATATCCTTGTTTATTAAGTCCATGATGATGTGTTCCATAGCTTTGCATATCAGACTTATCAGGCTAATGGGGTGATAATTCCTGGAGTCTGCAGTCCTTACTCCTTTGTGGAGAGTGTCTCTGTAAAATATCTGTAACTTGCATAAGTAATGCTGCACATATCTTTGTTTCCACCAGGATGGGTTCTCCATGATTTCCCTTGGGGGCTCAGATGAGAGCAGCAGAGGTTGCATAATTCCTCTGTTCTTTCCCTGCCCATCCTGTAAACCTCTACAATTTCTATATCATGTAGTCCATGTCAAATGAGGTCTGGGCACCCTTCTCTTTCTCGGCCAAGGTTTGGCAGCAGCAACAGCACGTTGAAGTAAAGCCTGTTGCATCTACAGGTTAATGATGGCAGCAGCAACCCCTAGCATTTTTTTACTAAGTGTGATCATGGCTGTATTTCAAAGAGTACTGGAATTTAGAACAAAAGAGAACACTGAGTCTACACACTCTCTCTATAATTTCCTGAATAGCTCTGCCATGTTGGATCACTTTATTAACATGTACTGCAGCTACTTATGTCTTTGTTAGCATATTGTGCTGCTTACCCTTGTTTTAAGATAGGTGCAAAGTGCAGATCTGCCCAATGAATAGCAAACAGTGATGTGCACATGACAGCAGCACTAAATGCAGGCGTTCATGAATCCGGCCCTTTGTTTTTAACATGGCAAAACACATAATCTATTTAGCAACTGCTTAAAGTTATGGGTTACAACACCCTAATGATACTTAATGTTAACATTAATCAGACATAACTAATAAGCATGTACCATCTGTCTGTGCATGCCACAGAATAATCTGTCATATCCTACAGGTGGGTTTAATCTCTGACATATGCAAATCATACTTGCATACATAACCTAGATAATGAAACACTGACAGGTAATATGGGTAGTAATACTTAAATAGTGAATGAGTGCATGATTAACTAAAACTTGTATTACAATAATTGACTAGAGGCACGCAAGTAACTTTCTCTCAATACTATGATTATGACAACCAGATGTGATATTCAAAAATAACTGACCTGTGTAGTTTAACTAATTGTTGCTATACAAATACTCTTTTTTTTTTCAGCCATAGCTTTTATCATATCATCTAAATTTTAAGACCTGGTTGTAGAATGCAAAATAGACTTCACTAACATTATTTGTTCCCTTTTTGAATTCTGAAAAACAGGACCTTTAGGACAACCTTATCTTTGGAAAAAAAAGAATCTGAATGGAAAATGTATGTCTGTCTATGTCTCAGTCCTATTCATCTGATAAATCTCCTGCAGAAGAGATCCTTCAGTTTGACTTCCTAACAAGACTTTGACAGATTTGTGATCAACTCACAAAACAGACATCACAGATGACTGAGACACCAGTAATGTGAACAAAATTCTGCAATATAAAAAATAGAAAAAGAAAAAAAAAATTGAAGATGTGCAAGCTCCTTGCAATCTCAGTGTTTGTGTGTGTGTGTGTGTGTGTGTGTGTGTGTGTGTGTGTGTGTGCGCGTGTGTGTGCGTGCGCACACACGCGCATGCGCACGAGCTTAGTGAGGTTATACTGTCATAAGGAAAGGGGAAATCCCTGGTTGACTGGTTAGTCCATCTTCTGGGGAAAAAACAGTATCTGAAAAGTACTGATGAAATATGTCATTTCACAAACAAGCTTGGCTCCCTTAGTAGTCAAATATCTACATTTAAGATGAGTACGGTCACAGATCTATACTTTCTTTTTCAGGAGGTTAGATCTAAAGACACTCAAATGAAAAAAAAAAAAACAACATAATTGCAGACTATAGGATCTGAAAGGGCTACAGTTTTCCTGTATGACTGTTTTATCTCTGCAGTACATAAGGACCAAGTGTGGCTTTAGTTCAGCAAAATATCAGGTAAGCAGAAAAGTATGTAGTTCAGGCATATAGGACTTTAATGGAGTGCTGACTAGCTGCAACACTTCATTAATTATTTAATGCTAGTGCTATGTGAGGTACTGGCAGTTTATAGGGGTCCCTGTCAATCCATCAGCAGCACTTTTCTCGAATGCTGTATGATTGAGACAAAAAGAGTGAAATGAGCTTCGTGGACAGTGGAGTTTTCTTATTTCTCCATTTTTGGGTGACCTCAGACTAAGTATATTTAAGTTCTGGACTGTGTGGGTTGTCTCCCCACATAGGAAGTGCAATGGGGCAAAAAAAAATTACCTCTGAGGTTAGGTGGGACTCATTTTGTTCTTTTTGCATTGATAGAACAGCACTCAGTGAAAGTGTTCAGTGGATTTAGATGTTTGTATTTATAGGTCCATAGGTTTGCATTAGACTTTCATTCAGATTGACTATTCAGAGATTTGCAAATGATAACCAAGCATTTAGTTTCCTTTGTCTATAAGGACTAGACTGCATACCCCGGGGGGATTTTATGGATCTCCATCCATGATCGTGGGTGGTTATGAATAGGGCAAGGGAACTACATTATGTGATAGGTACTAACAGTTTATTGCATAGGTAGGGTGAGCATCAGTGTGTCGAACAACAGTCACCTATAACCAAGATGGTAGTAGGGGTAGAATGCATGGGCATGTGGTCTGGGGGACCTTATGTGTGTATGCATGACCTATGAGGGGAAGTAGTGGGTGCAGATGTCGGTGTAGAAGTAGAAGTGTGATTATGTGGCTGTGGTTTGGGTCTAAGGGTGCATTGGTTTGTAGGGTTAGGAAGAGCATATGTGGGCCTGCAGCTGGGTTGTAGTGAAACATAGGTGAGCAGATTACTGACTGATTCAGATGGTGAGAGATTAGTCTCAGCTTGAAAAGGATACTTACATTTCTGATAGATTTTGTAGTAAGTAAGGCATTGTCGGTAAGCATGAAGCAGTTGCTACACTGTCTCACAGTGTCTATGGTCAGTAGGTGGCGTACAGGTGAGGTGGGAACAAACTGTGATGCCTTGATGAAAAAAACAGGAAGGAGGTCATAAGGTAGAGTCAAAGATCAAGGATGGGAGAGAATGACAGACATAATGACAGGGATATTAGCTGGAGTGAAGGGATAATAATGGGATGTTACGAATGAGAGTAATAATAGGGAGGGAGATATAAGGTAGAGTTAAGGAATAAAGATGGAAAGATGTGAATTAGAGAAAAGGTAGGAAGAGGTGGGGATATAAAGTAGACTTAAGGGACAAAGATGGCAAGATATAAACTAGACTAGAGATGGAGAATGGTGAAGGTATAAGGAGTTAAGAGGACAATGAGTACGTTTACTATAAAGTTATTGGAGGAAATAAAAATACTACTTGTTTGGATGGATGAACAAAAGAATTAACAAGTAGGACAAGGCAGGACAACAAAAGTAGTTGGTGGGCAAAACAAAAGCATGCAACAGGATTAAATGCTGGTAGACGAAAGTCATAGTAACAAGATTAGTAAACTGGCAAAACAAAACAGGAAATAAGACAAAATGGAAATGTAAGACAGTAGCAGATTAATGAGGTTACTATATGAGAGTTTTGTGATGAAGGCATCAATACACAGCATGTCAATGGAGTTATCATCATAGCTCCCAACCTTCCATCTCCAAAACGAGGAACACTGCCTTTCATAATGTGGAACAAATGGGCAAAATGTGGAGCACTCACTAACAGCTTAGTAACAACTTCATCTAGGAAGCTCATAGGATGGTTGAAATGTGACATTTTTAATTGTATAATAATTCTTTTAATGAATTAATATGATTCAGTTCTATTTACTATGGATATCAGTTAAAAAACTGCTACTACTGAATGTGTGACAGATCCTTTCAATATGGAACTTTGAGGAACATGAATTTTTAAGATCCCAAATGAGGAACATTCCTGATAATGAGGTACACTTGAGAGGTATGATAGTATTAATAAGAGCACCACAGCAATCAAGGCTACAGTTACTACAGAGTACTAGCAATGTAAATATAAATAAAAACAGAAGCAAGTACTGTATTGTAAAACAGCTGATTTGCAATGGTGATACTTTGATAATGCAAAAAGTGGCACAGAAAAGAGAGCAGTATAACAGAGCTGCAAAACAGGTAAAGCAAGCAGCATCATTACAGTAGGCAAAACAAAGCAATTAATAAAAGTGAACAATATAAGTACAGTAGGACAGCAGCAATATAAGTATAGTAGAATAGCAGCAATATAGCTGTACAGTAATTAGGTAACCTGGTACAAAGTAGCTGAGGCCAACAGAGCCATGCAGTGTTCCTGAATATAAATAAACATAAATAAACAACCAACAATATAAATACAGCAGTAAAGCAACAGTATACATTCAGCAGCTGTATGAATGTTAGAAGAAAATATTACAGCATGAGTACAGTAGATGGTTATGGTTTGAAAGGCCTTACCTTGAAGTTGCAAGAATACAGAAAAGTATTACCTGGATAGAGATAGTATGCATTCCTTACCAGCACCTTCTTGTACATGTGGCAAGTGTTGGTGCTTATAGCTGCTGGAAGATAATCATATCTTTTATTTAACTTGTTTGTGAACACTATAGTAGAAGTTTATCATAGGTTATAATCCTACTGGATTTTTTTTCATACTCAATCAGGAATCTACAGTAATATTGCCTGATAATGTAGGTATTACAGTGAAATAATAAATCACCCAAAGGTTGGGATTGGGTCTCCCCATCCTTAGAAAGTTCATTATTTCTTTGTAATGCCCACTGTGGAAAACATTATTATACTTAGAAAATGAGGGGGTTTTATATTTGTTTTATTGTTAGTGTGTATTATTTTTTAATATGTTTTAGATATAAAATAGTTCTTCTGCCAAATGTTTGAAAGTTGTTGTAAGATATGTAATTTTTGCTGGAAGAAGTATTTTACATCCAAAATATACAAATTATGTAATGTCTACTCAATACACACACACACACACACACACACACACACACACACACACACACACACACGAAGAGACAGAGGCTGTCAGTCACATACATATACACATAAATTCACACACAAGCCCATTCGTTAAATTGTGTACATTTCGCACTGAGCCTACACGATGAAGTCTCTTATCGTAAATAGCAGTAGTGCTCATGGAATGTACAAGCTCCTACAGAAGCCTACAGATTAAGCAACAGCTATTGTGGCCACCACAAGTATTAGCAGCCACAAAAAGGTGCACGGAAGCACAAGCACACAATATAAAGAAAAGGTGTCGCCTGCAGGCAAACCTAGTCAGCATACACTCTACAAGGCAAGGGCAACTGTATTTAGGTGAGATGTAATTACTGTACAAGAGCATATTGGTAAGAAATAATCACTGAACTGACTCATGTACATAAATAAAAATGAAAATACTGTCAAATGATGTGAGGCTGACATCAAACAACAGGGTAACAAAGGAGAATAAATGGGATATATGAGTATCAAATGCTGATTTCAGAGAACAGTTAGCAAGGACAGTAGATACACTACTGTATATTTGCACATACTGCATGTATTGTATATCTGATGTGTATACAGAAAAGCATCTCTTGTAAATGGCAGTATTGTGCATTCTCAAGTTCATCACATATAGACACAAATAAATGAACCTTACAACTGTTGTGTCATGTACTTTAGAATAGATATTTATGTTCAATTGTAACCATAGAAAGGTTGTTGTAAATTAAAACATATGTATTACCAAATATGTGCTGTATTTTAATGTAAATGATACATGAATATAATTACACTCATAAAACCTTAATCTATGATTGCCTCTATATATATATATATATATATATATATATATATATATATATATATATATATATATGTGTGTGTGTGTGTGTGTGTGTGTGTGTGTTTTGTGGCATTATCATTAATATTTGTTTCCCTCATATGACAGTGTTGAGAATGCCAAGCTAGACATGTGTAGCAGGTATATTGAACTACACTGTCATTGTAATTTATACTGTGGGAGTGATTAAAGGTAATAAATTACATCCACATGATTAATGCCTGAATACACATGCAGGTTAAGGAATACTGAGGCTGGCATTGCCTTATTTGTATTTAGGAAACAAAACTCAATTTTGTTATGGCAGTGTACACACATGTGACAGTGTGGAAATATGGTGAAGAATCACAGACACCTGTTAAATCATTTCAATGATATAAATAAGTGATGAAAGTAACCATTTTGTAAACAACATGTCATATTGTCAAGGGTAGATGGTTAGTGAGTGTTAACGTTTGCTGTGTAGATATGTATCAAAATACTGACAGACATGACACATACACATAGGCATCACATTGACCAGAATATAAACAGAATAATGATCTGATATTCATATTACCATTTGTCTAACTATAGCAGATGTGATATACATAAATGCACAATGAGTCGTGTTAGTATGGCATATGTGTAGGTGCACTTAAATTAAGGTTCCTATCAAGTATAGTCTGTCCACTGACAAATGGATTGTGTTTCCGAATGTGATATATATCAATTTGTAGGATGTATTTCTCTGTATATTACAAATGTATATGTAGCCCACACAAGACATGGGCAAAATAAAAGTCCATGCCAGCAGTATGCCTTAAAGCCATCAGCTAATGAGAAAATATAGCAACTGTCAGGCTAACATTATTTGTGACTGTTATGCATTTCTGTTAAGCAATGGTATGACATGTATCCTTCGTGGTATAAGTGAGACACTACACATGCTGACTTGAAGGAGTGTATTAAAGTACAGGTTTTAATACAGTATATTGTAAATTATATATAGTCTGAAGTGAACATTTGCTTAGAGCAATATTAAGAAAGGTATAACAGCACAGTAACATACAACTCACACAGGTGGAGCAGTAATGTGTATTACAAAGCGACCTGTTGTAAATACTTTGTACATACATCAAATGTACACTCGCTTGTGACACGTTTTTATCCTTCACTTGTAGATCAATAACTGCATTGTGTGGAAGTTGGCAAAGCCAACATTAATTGAGGATAATTCACTTAAATCCTGACCAAGAACAAGAAATGACAACGAATATCTCATGACAAGCAGGAATTAAAGATTTCTTTGCTAAGCTTTGCACATCTACTACATAAAAAACTTCTCTCTAAACTAAAGCCATGCTCCAATGCACTGACACTATCCCCTCACTCTTTCTAAAAATTACCGCAGAAGGAATCGCCATCCCCATTAGCATTCTCATCAATAGATCCATACAGGAATCTTACGTCCCCAAACTGTGGTGTGCAGCCTTTATCCTACCCCTCCACAAAGGAGGTAAAAATAATAACATCTCAAACTTCCGACCCATAGCTATTCTCTCCCCAATTTCAAAAATTCTTGAAAAATGCATCCACCTCCAGCTCATGGCTTTCCTTACCAATAACCAACTCATCACACCAACACAACACAGTTTCCGTCCTGGCCATAGCACAATAACTGCTCTTCTCTCTTTCCTAGACATAGTAAACTGCACCCGTGATTCTGGAGAAATTGTATCCGCAGTCCTTCTAGACCTCTCCAAGGTTTTTGACACAGTCTTCCATACCCATCTCCTAAGCCACCTTTCTAAGCTTAATCACTCTCAGAATACCCTATCCTGGTTCAAAAGCTATCTGTCAGACAGATCTCAGGCCATGAAATGGAGAAATGGCACCTCAACCTTCCTACCTACCCCCACTGGGGTACCCCAGGGATCCATACTTGGTCTGATGCTGTTTAATATATTTATCAATTACTTCCATGCCACCATTCCTAACACTAAGATTGTACAAAATGCAGATGACTCAACTTTAGTCTGCTCTACCTTTAACCTCCCTGAGCTCCAAACAAAAACTCAAACTGCCTTCTCAACCACTGAGAACTGGATGCTTCAAAACCACCTCTCTCTAAATGCCAACAAATCCAAAATTCTACTATTCTCTCCCAGAAAATCCCTCCTGCTCGACAAAAAACTCTTTTCAAATTATCAGCCATGCCAACTCCACCATAGAAGTCATTCCTTTTGCTAAATTTCTTGGGGTTACTATAGAGGAACACCTAAAATTCGCTACCCATATTCATCAAAATATTAAGAAAACACATCAAAAACTTGGTATGCTGTACAGAAACTTCCACTTTCTCTCTCCTTCTACAAGACAAACCCTTGCCACTACCTACTTACTACCATAACTATTGTACGGTGCTCCCCTACTAACCAGCCTATCTTCCTCTATCTCTTCCAAACTGGAAATCTGTTATAACAAAATTTCAAAATTTGCCACCAAATCCAAATACTCCTCCCACCACTGTACTGCTCTCCGCCTGCTAAATTGGCTAGAACTCCTCAACTACCTTGACTACCTCCAACTCACAATGGCCCACAAGCTAATATTTAAACCAACTAAGTGCCCAGCACTAACATCTTACAGTCATACACCCCACACAGAACTCTAAGATCTGCCCTCCAAAATCTAATCACTGAACACAAATCGAACCATCCCACTGGTCAGCTTCTCCTATCATTTTCCTTAGCCAAAAAATGGAATTCTCTCCCTCCTTCTCTAAGAACTTCTGAAAACTTTGAGCACTTTAAAACTCAGCTGCATTCCTACCTCTCCTATAACTAGAAATGCAATTGCATTCTCCCTACCTAACATACTAGTAACTCTAATTCATACTGATCTCCCTACCTAAATTACTAGTAACTCTACTCCATACTGATTTCCTGAACAACTGTCTCATTCTGTATATAATGTAATCTAACATCAATATCTTGAATGTATATATTATAAATAGTTTACTTTCTGCCTTTTATTCTCCCCTTTCTGGGAATGAATCTCACTACTGCCATCATACAGTTTTAGATGCTATGTAACCAAAGAACAACAACTTGTTTCTAATTTGAAATGTAATGTATGTTCTCCAACTTTTTCTATTATACAACTGCCTCTCTCTCTCTGAATACATCAATATCATGAATGTTTACATTGTAAATAATTTACTTTCCACCTTTTATTCTCTCCTTTCTGAGAAGAATTTTCTTTACTGCCATCACACAATTTTAGATGCTATATAACCAATGTATAACTTGTCTCTAATCTGATATGTAATGTATGTTCTTCAATTTTGCTATTATACTTTGCTTAGTTTTACTATGTAATATGGAGCTTTTCTCCCTGGGTCTCCACTGAAAATGGGCTCCTTGAGCCCAGTGGACCTCCCTGGTCATCAAACTGGAAATAAATAAATAAATGATAATCAGTATTATACTGGGCATGCTCACAAGGAATTACAACAAAGACTAGGTGTAGCGGTTAGCATTGTCGCATCACTGCAAGAGGTTCTCTGGTTCGATTCTCGGCTGGCGTGATTTCTGTGTGGAGTCTGCATGTCCTCCCTGTGGTTGCATGGGTTTCCTCTGGGTGATGCTGTTTCCTCCCACATTTAAAAGACATGCAATAGGTAGATTGGACACTCTAAATTGGCCATAGGTGTGAGTGTGTATGCAAGTGAGTGGTACATATGAACTACTGCAGCAGGGCTAGCCACCTGGTGGTGTAAACCTTGGCTCAAGATGTTTGTCACTGTTGAAAGTGACACCCTGACTCTATGTGCAAAATGGGAAAAAGGGGTTGAGGTTGGATGGACTACCATAACTTCAAAGAAACAGCAAAAACACACCAGAAAGTTTCATAACACAGGCACACTCACAGTTTCTGTTGATTTTGCAGCATGCCACATATTAAGAAATGTTATAGAGGCCCTCATGTCCTAAAGCTATAGAGTGCAAACAAAAGAATTAGAGTAGTACATAAATGTGTGTATGAAGAGATGCAATAAAGAACCTTATTATTATTTGGAAAATGAGCAACGCCTATGAGCAATCGCTGACGCACTCAGTATTTGCATCTTGCCAGACTTGAACACATGCAGGGCAGATCACAGAGATGTATATCAATCACTGATGCCAGAAAAAGAAGCATATCAGTTGCATTGTGAAGAATACCCTTGAAGAGATTACATCAGTCTCCTGTTGCAGTGGTTATGGACCTACTAACTTAGAGTGTGACACCTTAAAAATGTGGCCCTCTGACTATGGCATAACTACTTTCTTTGTCTAAGCCACTGTTATCTGACACAGTTATGTGACAAACAGATGTTACCAGATTCAAACTCCTGCTGATCATACTACATACTCTTCAGAGCTGTGTATTGTCTGTGCCTGCCACAGGAGATAGTATTGGAACATGTCATAAATAACAGAAATCAAGGTGTGAAGTAAGAAAGGTTTTTTGATGTAAATTATAGGGTCTATATTAGAACACAGAACTTTCAAAAAATTTGAGTGTTCTAATATCAACCCATTTTCAGTGAACGCTGAAAATATTGAAGAAACAGAAAACCAAATTTTTTCCTAGGGAAAGAATTCAGTTGTCTGTTTCTGTTGCTTCAGTATTTTCAGTGCTGTGGTGGAAAGCTACGGGTCAGATTCAGGTAAGTGTGCGATTGTATGGATGTGAGGGTTAGGGCGGGGTAGGTGAGTTAGTGTTAGGGCGTGGGTCAGGTAAGTGTGCGATTGTGTGGATGTGAGAGTTAGGGCGGGGTAGGTGAGTTAGGGTTAGGGCTTGGGTGAGGTGAGTGTTCGATAGTGACGGACCTTAGGGTTAGGGTTTGGGTTAAGGTAAGTGGATAGTTAGTGGTGTATGTATAGTTTAGTGTAGGGTTAGGTGTAAGAGTTTAGGTGTATGTGTGTGGATTGTTGTTTGTTTGGTGTGCTTGTGTTGTGTGTATGTGTTTTGGAACAGCAAATTTTTTCCCTAGGAAAAATTTTGCTGTTCTGTATGTTCGATGTTTTAAATTTTCAATTAATAGGATTCGATATTAGAACACTCAAAATTTTGAAAATTCGGTGTTCTAATATAGACCCAAATTATACAATAAAAAATGGTCAGAGTGATGAAAAGGAGTTAGCTATGTTAATGTACACACAACTGAGAACAGTCCAATAGCAGTGTTACATGCCAAATTAATTCTTCTTGCCCACATTGTTTTGTACACACACAATCCCAGATTTAAATCACGCTCAGTCTGTGTAGCTATGTTATACAAGTCAGTACTAACTACATATGTCACAGGAACATTCACAACACAAGGTTCCCAAAACATCTGTTTCACTGCTATGAAATCCCAGTATGTGTTGTAAGTTGTTTGTCCAACATTAAAATGGATAGAAATGTATTCATACAACAGTGTTTGTGTCATGCCACTACACTCACATAATGTCGTCCTTTGCTGGAGTTTAACCACTGCATATCTAACCCACAGGCTAACGAAATGTGTAGGAATCACAAATGTGAGACTCAACCTGCGCAAAGTTATTACATCATATGACCATGTTGCAAACCAGTTGTTTGAGGTAAAAGATATAGAAGGTCTCTCCTCCTGTAATTGTACACATTACAGCTGTCATGGTTGTCAATCATAAGTAGCAGTGCACTAGCACACAGTCATTGTATTCACTCACTGTGGGTTTTGAACACCTACTTGTGTGATAACAGAACCTACATGGTATTGTGAAGACTAAGCGTGCCACAGGAAAGTCTTACTACAATTGTGAGATATATGTGCCATATTATTGCTGCAAGGCATATGTGTTCATGTAATTTGGTTAAAACAGTGGTGTGATATGTCTCAATGTCACACAGTCTTACATGATGGTATGTATAACCAAACACACATGATGCATAATGCAGTCATCACTGTGACAGTAGAATCCCATTCATGCACAATATGCATATTCTAACACAGGGTTTAATAAGGTAACCACATATAGAACACTGTCTCATTTCCTTAAACCAGAGGAATAGTCTTACTGCTAATATTACAAATGGCAAATTTAATCAAATGGCATCATCATTGTTAAACACAGCATTTATCTGTGCAAAATGGGCATACATTTTTGTAAAAGAAATCTCACGCTATTCATTCATGTACACAGAAGATAGGTGGGTGACAACATTGTTACCTATATGGACATTCACAGTGTTAGTCACACAACTGACTGTAAGGAGTAATGGCTGGATTAGAACTGACTAGTAAGATCACAAGCTAGAGAACGTTGCATGAACAAGTGCCAAATGAGATGTTTTCAGCTGTGACAGTGCACATTTGAAGGGATGAAGGGTTGACATCATCATCGTTTAACAGGGTGATGTTTTTGCTAAAAAGGAAAGAAAGTGACAGACAACTACACTAGCACTGTACAGCTACACATCACATATGTGATTGAAGCGTTGTCTACACAGCACAAGAGAGAAACACACAGCCACAGTAGTCTGGCACTGCTAGATTCAAACCACCTACTTATCTAGTTACACAGTCTATAGGACACAGTATCAACATCCAGTGCTACAGGTGAAGTCTTACTGCAACTCTATGAAATAATGCATTTTTGAAAGCATTACCTAGTCAGTGTGTTTCCAAAACTGCCTTTTGCCTAAGGATGCTGGAAATGTATAGGTTAGCCTTCTGCCAGTGAAAAGATATCTCCTAAATGAAACTGTACATAACAGTTGTGATGGACGCAGTTGTACATGACAGAACATACAGTTACGGTAGTTAAGTAATACTAGATTCAAACCATCTACCTACCTATCTATTTACACTGTCTAGAGGACATAGTATCAATAGCAAGAACCACAGCAGAAGTTTGACTTCTACAGGTAGACAATTCACTTTTGGCAGGATGATACTGGTGTGTTGAAGTGAAGATCCCCCCTCCCCAAGTACATGTTTCTCCTGTGTATTACTACATACAGTGCATCTTTTGTTGAAGTTATACATACCCAACACTAGTAGGTTGCATACAAGTTTACCACTGTCAGATTTATATCACATACCTATCTAGTTACACAATCTGGAGAATACAGCATCAGTTGCAAGTACAATTGCAGAAATCTGACTTCTACAGGGATAGAATGCACTTTTGAAAGGATGACCTCATCTGTGTGTTGCAAGGGATGTATTTGCATTAAAAGTGTGGGTAAACCCATTTCCCCATGTAAATGTTTATCCTGAGTGAGACTGGACACAGTGCATCATTTGTTGAAGCTGTACCTACCTAACACTAGAGGCATGCATACAAGATCACCAGTATTGGATTCAAAACACTTATTTATCTATTTACACAGTCTAGAGAACACAGAATCATTTGCAAGCACCACAGCAGAAGCCTGACTTTAAATGTATCAGAATGCACATTTAAAAGGATTACCACATCAGTGTTTTGCAGCGAGGTTAGTGTGCCTCAGGTTTGGGTAAAAAGGCCCGTGTCTTGACTTGTAAAACTAACAGCAATGTGCTGATCCCAAGTAATGACATGAAGCTCTGATAATTTATCTATTCTGACATTCATGCACATTGCATTACTGTGAGTGACATGCACCTGTTCCTCATTAAGGTATTTTGATGACAATCACAATTGTGAAGCAGAGGATTACCGAGCATTCATGAGTGTTTAGCTTGTGATGATAACATGCAGTTATGATTTGTTATGTGATTTTCATTTATATTATCTCATGATTAGATAATGTGCAGTGGAAGTACAGCCAGACATGTCAAACGTATGACATTGCACTGTTGAATGCCACTGATAAAGGATGTGCAAAAAGGTTCCACACCATTGTACAGTTTTCCCAAGTGTAAGAGTTGGAGTGCAGACATAACTTTACAGAAGGATGTGTTCAGGCAACATCATGCTAAATTCCATATATGTTGAGAACAATACTCCATTAACACATACAGAAGTTGTACAATCCAGTCACATATTCTTTTTTGAAGATTCTCTCCATGAAGTGCAACACTGACAAGCTCATTTGCTCAGCTAATGGCAAAGTATTAACACATCTGTATCCAAATATTCAGTTGTTTACTTTATAACTAGAATTAAGTTCATAGGTTCATAGGTTGATACTAGGCTATCTGCCCTAGGGCATTTATAAGCTTAGCCAGAGTGTGTTTGGCTTTTGCCACTCTTTTAGATTAGTTGACTGTGCCTCTGTATAGTAGGTCACAGAAGGTAGCCCTTTTAAGGTTAGTTTACTGTACCTCTGTCAAGCAGGGACACAGAAGAGATCCCAGGGGTAAACTTATGATCTCCCATCCACTCATCAAGATTTCTCTTGAAGAGGGTCAGTGAGGGGCTCTGCCTAACATGGATTGGGATTTGTTCCAGAGTGAGGGGAGCCTCTGGGATATGAATCTGTCCCTCCAGCATGTCCTATTTATTTCTGTGCTGAGGTTCAACTCCCTGGAGCATGTAGCTCTAAGGGATTTGGATTTCCTGAGGTGAAGCATGTCCATTAATTCTGGGTTGGACATGGCTTTATATGTCAGACACAGATCGCCTCTGAGTAGGCGGTACGCAACTGACTAGAGGTGGAGTTTCTTTAGCCGAACTGCATAGGGCATCTGTTTGAGCCCCTTGATCCTCTTGGTGAGATACTTTTGGGGTCTTTCCAGTTGCTGAAGGTGTCGGGTAAGGTACATCCCAAACGGGGCATTGTACTCAATTATGGGCCTGATAAGTGATGAGCAGAGGGGCACAATGACCTCTCTTGATCTAGATGTGAACCCTTTTGTGATAAGGTGGGCTACATAGAAGGTCTTTCTAACCACTTTGGCAATGTGATTGCTATCTACTTGGGTCCCCAAGTCCCTAATTACTTCTTCCATACTTAATGGATTACCACCTATGTGGTAATTTGTGGGCACTTTGTTTTTCCCAAAGGGGATGACTATGCACTTTTTGGCATTTAGCTTTAGGCCATGGCTCTGGCACCAGTTATCCTTCTCTGTGAGACCCTTTTGGAGGATGCTTGTGTCAGCTGGAGAGTCGATTACAGCACCCAGTTTGCAGTCATCTGCGAACTTGGTCAGCCATAGTCCACCCATGTTAGCCTGTACCTCGGAGAAATATATACCGAACAAGAGAGGTCCCAAGACTGAGCCTTGTGGGACACCACTTGTAACTGGTTTAGAGTCTGACATTGCACCTGCTATTCTGACCATGTGGGTTCTATCCCTGAGCCAGTTTGCACCCATCTTGTGACATAGGGGTTGATATTTAAGCTAGTAAGCTTATTTATGATGCCCGAGTGGAGTATTGTGTCAAAGGCTTTTGCGAGGTCCAGGTAGGCTGTGTGGACTACCTTCCCTTCATCTATGGCTTTGGTAACTGTTTCAAAGAAGTCGACCAGGTTCAAGAGGCAAGATCTGCCCTTAACGAAGCCAAATTGGGTAGGATCCAGTGTCTGGAGGTTCCCAATGTCTTTGTTTATGATTTCCATGATGATACGTTCCATAGCTTTGCAGACCAGGCTAGTCAGGCTTATAGGGCGATAGTTTCCAGGGTCTGTTGTGGCATCGCCTTTGTGGAGTGGGACCATTCCTTGGGTACATATCCTGTAGTAAGGCTGAGATTGAACAGTGACTTTATATGAGGGTTTAGTTCTTCTTGGAACTCATGTAAGATGCAGCCCTGGACACCGTCTGGTCCCATTGATGCTGTGTTTTTTGCTTTGGAGAGGGCAGCTCTCACCTGTGCATCTGTGATCTTAGGAAGGCTACACTCTGTTGGGATAGACATTTGCTCTTTTGGGGGGAAGGGGGGAGAAGTTTGCACTGAACCTTTCTGCCAGGATGTTGGCAATGTCTGTGGGTTCAGTGTATTTTTTGTAATTTTGCATTAACTCAGAGCATATCTGGAAGTTGCCTCCCAGGTGTCTAACTAAAGAAGGCCTTGTGATTATCTTTAGTGTCTTGTGCAATTTTTCTTTTGAAGCTGGCTTTAGATGATTTTATGAGGGATCGTAGTTTCTTGCTAGTACTGATCAGTGACGCCTTCCCTTTTTGGGATTTTGCTCTGTCATGTAGTAGCTTTCTCCTTCTGTTGTATAGCTTATTTATGGCCAGGGTCCACCAGACAGGTCTTCTGCCTTTGGAGGAGTGAGTCTTGGTTTTATTTGGGATAGCATGCTCCATGCATACCTGTAGGTGTCTGTAGAATGCTTTTGTAAAGGATTCTGCATTTTGGGCCATATTTTCCACTGGCCCGGGGGCTTTGAAGGATTCCACCTCAGTTTTGAGAAGTGTGAAGTTTGCTTTTGAGAAGTTCTTCACTGTGGTTTCCTTGGCTAGGGGTGGGGATGGAATATGGATGTCCAGTGAGATTTGTTTATGGTCTGATCTTACCAATGAGGGGTATACCTCTGGTGTGGAACATAGAGACCCCATGTTGGTGATGACCAGATCCAATATGTTTTCCCCTCTTGTGGGAGTGGTGACCAGTTGTTCCATAGCATTTGAGTTTATAAATTCTAGGAACTGTTGGGCGAGGGTGTTTGGGCTTGAGTAGTTTTTCCAATCGATGTTTGGGTAGTTGAAGTCACCCAATATAATAGTGTTTGGAGAGACCTTCATATTCTCCAGTGTTCTCAGGAAAGCTGAGTGAGGTTCCTGTGTTTTGGAGGGTGGTCTGCAGCAGGCTACAAACTGAAAGGCAGTTTTGCCCAATGTTAGTTGCACATGGATGGTCTCCGATGCTTCGTGCAGTGGCACTAACCTGGAGGTGTGGGTATCATTGATAAATATGGATACTCCCCCCTCCTTTTGTGGTTCGGTCTGAGTTTTGGGGCCGGAAAGCATGGTATGAAGTATAACCTGTTAGTGCTGGGATGCTCTCAGGAGCCTTGAACCAGGTTTCTGTTACTGCACAGATATCGATATTCTCCATACTGAGGAGAGTCTCGAGTTTGTGCATCTTGAGGTTTAGACTTCTGGCATTGAGTAGCATTACCCTTAGTTTTTTTTTCTTTGTGTTGTCTATGGGGTTGGGTTTGTCTTTTGAGCCTTGCCTAAAAAAGGCACTATGGGGGAGGCAAGACCCTTTGCCAGTATTCAAAAACCCAGGGGTGACAGGTGCAAGCCGTCCCTAGAGAAGCAACGTGGCTTGTCGAGCATGTCATCCCAGGCTGACAGACACTGGATCCCCTTTGGATGACACCAGTACTTTAGCCAATTGTTAAAATTGTTCATTTTGTCTTTATACTGTGGCATCATTCTTGGTGAGGGTAAGATGCTACTCAAGGTCAGGGTCATACCGACCTGGGCTACATGATCAAAGAGCTCCTGTACATCTTTTTTCATGTAGTCCAGGGAGGTACATCTCAGGTCATTCACACCAGCATGAACAATGACGGAGTCATATTTGTACTTGCTTTGGAGTGACCTGAGTGCTTGTGTTATGTGGCAGATCCTGGCACCCGACAGGCAGCTTACAGTGACCTTCTCCTTGTTCAGCCTGGTGAGTGGGACGTCAGTGTGTCTGACAATAGAGTCACCTATTACAAGTGTATTAGGTGTGTTGTTTAGACTTAAGGGCTGTGACTGTGTGGCATACTGACTTTGTGAGCTATGTGCTACGTGGATATTGTTCCGTGGTAGATGTTGCTTGGATGTCTGCTTTGGAGGTCTCTGCTGCTTAGGCAGATTTTTATTTAGAGCCTCCGAGTATGTTTTTATGTGTTTATGTGTTTGGTTTGCTGATGCGATAGGTCTATGTGAGACTGGATTTGTGGTGTGTGTGGTTACCTTCTCCTCCTGACAGGCTGTGCCAGTACTGGGTTGAGAGAGCTTAGCCTCCAGTTTGGCTATATAGTTGCATCTCTCACATATATTTGAGCTTGTTGGGAGGAGGAGAGGGTGGTCTGTATACCAGTAGTTTATTTTGTTCCATGTCCACAACACAGATATGGAGTATAGACATACAAACAATTAAGAATCTCACAAAATCCAGAATAGATATGTGTTATGTTAATGTTTCATGGTTATGATTTGGATCAAGAAGGGGTAGGACAGTGGAACCATGGTGAGGGCAAGGAAAATAGCATTGGGTTAATAATGTATGTTGCACAGTTACACACATGCTATTCATATGGAAAAACATTACATAATTATATGACAGACTTCGGGATTCAAACCCTTGACAGTATAAAATAAAAGTATACAGACTGAAGGATTAGCTCTGTTCACCATATAAAAAGTCATACATTTGTAAGTTAAAATCACATATTTGAAGGGACAGTGACAACAGATTGAAGCAATGGAAAATGCAGTCATCAGGCTTCATTGCAGTGATGACAATTGTAACATCCCATAAGGTGTATATTTCATCCAGCAGCTTAATAAATATACTACAGTAACTGTCTCACAATACTGCTATCAGTCTATATTTGTATGATGCAGTGGGGCTAAGCATATTTGCACAACATGCACAATGATAGTGTGGTCAAAATTAAAATCTTCAACTTTTGCCATAAGACGTGAAACACCATTTAATGGAAGTCAAGTATTGATGTGTGATGCCAAGCTCCAAGAAAAGGCTGAAAACAAAAAATGAGGAAGAGAGAGAGATTGAAAGACATGGATAGAGATAGAGGAAGAGATTTGCTTATAGGCCATTTCTGCACGTTTATGTTGTGTTACTCTTATGTTTGTCATCATAAGTACTGTGTCATGATCTGTGCAAGAAAATGTTCACAAAAGGAAGTGAGCAGGTTAAGACAGCAGTAGGATAATGGAATGCATTAATCAAAGATGTAGTCAACAGTTATACACAAAACAGTCATATAAAATGCATTTGATAACACTTTTACATACTTCCTAATTCAAACCTTTACAATATAAAATAACAATGTAAAGACCTGAGCATTATAGAAATGTAAACTCTGACAACATATTTATGTCTATCATATTTATGATACTCATTTGTATCTACTGTTACAATCCTAAACAAAACAAATGTCATTCTGACCCCCTCAGCAAAAAAATATGTAAACTGGATTCAAACCCTGCAGTAGCTGCCCTCTTTCTCTAAACTCACTGAACTTAATCCTTGTGCCACAAAGATCATTAGCTAGCAGGTGAATTTTTTCACTCAGTACTTTCCAGAGTACTGATGGCAACTCAATGACAGCAAATTTGTTTGCACAACTGAAGGCAGCCCAAATTACATTTTTCATTTTTGCCTTTAGACGTGAATCATTATTGGGCAAGTGGTTAGCAAATGTAAAAGGCAAAAAATAAAAATAAAATAAAATAGATAAAGATATATGCATGTAATTAAAAAAACAAGCTATTGATAATACTCAACTTTGGCTTGCCAGCTCTGAACTCGCATTTGTGCATTACATCATCAGTGATTCATGTAATGTCAATTATTCAGAAAGGAGACACAGAAAATTATACTATCTCATTTGTGACAAACAACATAGAAGTCATGATGACATACTTTAAAAGGGAAATGTATAACAGGCATGATTAATAATTAGGCTATATGGATAAGGAATTTATAATATATTCTACATATTTCCACATTCACCATCTTAGCAAATTCCTGTTCTCACACTTTAGAAACTGTCATTTTTGACATCATGCATAGCAAATGTTATTTACAAGGATAATAGTTTTGTTTTCCACAAAAATACATTGTTAACAGCAATTCACAAGGACTATAGGTAACATATTCAACATTTATCATATAGACTTAGGGTGCTAAATTCATATCCCAATTGTGTGTCAATACTTTTTTTAACATTGCAGATGTAATTAATACTAACGTCATTTCAAAGGAAACTCCTGCCTGTCAGAGCCTGATCCAGCACTAGGCAACCTAGGCAGTCACCTAGGGCCACTGGCCAGGGGGCTTCCACATCATCTTTTTAGTAAATTAAAGCAAATAAAACACTTATTAACACAGTGGTGGCGGCATCTTCTCCTTTAAGGAGGACCATGCTTACGTCGCACACACACCAACGTGAATGTAAACACATTCCACACTCGTGCACAGAATTTAAACTAGCCATTTTATTGAGAGAGTAAGTGTTAGTGTGTGTGTTTGTGCACATGTGCATGTGTGTATGTATATGCAATTGAAACTAGCTGATATGTTTGTTTCTGTATGAGAGAGAACATGTGTGCGAGTGTGAGTGTGTGTGTGTGTGTGTGTGTGTGTGTGTGTGTGTGTGTGTGTGTGTGTGTGTGTGTGTGTGTGTGTGTGTGTGTGCATATATGTATGTATGTATGTATGTATAAGTGTATATGTAATTTAAATTAGCCATTCCACTTGTTTCTGTATGAGAGAGAAAGTTTGCGTAAGTGTGTGTATGTGTGTGTGTGTGTGTGTGTGTGTGTGTGTGTTTATGTAATTTAAACTAGCCATTCCATTTGTTTCTGTATGAGAGAGAAAGTGTGTGTGTGTGTGTGTGTGTGTGTGTGTGTGTGTGTGTGTGTGTGTGTGTGTGTGTGTGTGTGTGTGTGTGTAACATACCTCAACTGTCCAGATTTTTACAGAATGCCCAGATTTACCATCATTTTTTTGGCCTGTTTCTCATAAAATTTGTGGTTTTCTGGCAAATCACTGAGGATTGAAATCACTAAATAATGACATAAATGTGAGTTTCAGACTTCATATACTTCAGAAAATGTATGCTAACATAAATCCTTTTATTCTAACAACTTTCTAAGTTAAAATTAGCAATATTTGACATTTTTCCCTATTTTGGGGCCATTGTATTCTCATTATTTTAGACTTTGTCCAGATTTCTTGCGATAAGAGATTGAGAGGCAAAGTGTATAATGCCCTAGTTATGGGGGGAAGGTTAGTCAATTAGCTTGATCAGGCTTTACCCTGTAACTTGGTTACAGGAGAAGGGAGCCTGAATCATCTACACCAACTACCAGACTGCTAAAGGAATTGTGAGTTTGAGTTTCAGTACATTTTCAGGGAATTATGAATTTCTGTGCATTTTCAAGGGATTACGAGTTTAAGTGCATTTCCATGGAATTGTGTGTTTCAAGGGAAGAGAAGTTTATTGTTGCTCATGTTAAGTCTGTTTTCAATATGCAACTGTTTTGTTTAGCAAATCGCAGTAACTGTTCATGCTATATAAGTTGAAAGCAGTTTTAGTAGCATAATTGCATTTGGTACAAAAGGCTGTGGTTTCTACTCCCATACCATGTAGATGGAGTATTTGTATTGCAGTGCCTTCTCAATTGCTGATTATGTGGTGCATTTTAAGGAGGACAGGGGCTGCACTCCCAAGTCTGTCCTCCTTTGTATCAAATGCCTAGTAACTATGAACTTGTTGTCAGATTGTCAGTCATTCTCTATTGCAAGATTACCAGCTTAACAACTTTTTTTAATGTAACATAGGCAATTAATTCTTCAAGGGCAGGAGTTGCTGAATTTGTAGATGAAACAGTAGCAACCTCTTCATTAGTTAGAGATCTCTTCAATGTGGAATTATTTGCATGACTTATTTCTGTAGAGATTGTGCAAAACAATCTTCTCACTCCTACCCAGCATGGCTTCCATCCAGGCCATAGCACAATAACCACTCTGCTCTCTTTACTATAAACTGTCAATCAAGCCCGAGATTCAGGACACTTAGTTTATACTGTTTTACTTGATCTGTCTAAAGCCTTTGATATTGTTTCTCACACGCACCTTCTCTGTCATCTGTCAAACCTTAATCTCTCACATAATGCTTTATCCTGGTTCTCCAGCTATCTATCAGACAGATCACAGGCAGTCAAATGGAAGAACTCCATCTCTTTCTTTCTACCTATCCCAACTGGCATACCACAGGGATCCATCCTTAGGCCATTGCTTTTTAACATCTTCATCAATAACTTTCACACTGCTATTCCTGATGGTAAAATCATTCAATACGCAGATGATTCAACCTTAGTCTGCTCTGCCTCAAACATCTTTGAATTGCTGACTAAAACCCAAACTACCTTCTCAACAACTGAAAACTGGATGCACCAAAACCACCTCTCTCTCAATGCAAATAAATCAAAGATTCTACTATTCCCTCCCAGAAAGACCCTCTCCTACAATAAAAACTACTTCAAAGTCTATAGTTAAACCAACTCACCTATAGAAGTGATCCCCTCTGCTAAACTACTTGGCATTATTGTAGATGAACACCTCAAGTCTGATATTCATATTCAACAAAATACTAAGAAAACCCACCAAAAGCTAGGTATACAGCATACCTAGCTTTTGGTGGGTTTTCTTAGTATCACTTTCTCTACAACTCTACCAGGCAAACTCTGGCCTTGACTTATCTTCTTCCTTTTTTATTATACGGGTCCCCTCTCCTAACCAACCTGTCCTCCTCTATCACCTCTAAACTAGAAAACTGCTACAACAAAATCTGTAAATTTGCCTCTAAATCTAAAAATACCTCTCATCACTGCCTAACCCTACAATCCCTGAATTGGCTTGAACTCCCAAACTACCTAGACTATCTCCAACCCACTACTGCATATAGACTCATATTTTACCCAACAAAATGTCCCACTCTTACTAACATCCTTCCCCCTTATACACCCAATAGAGCTCTCAGATCTGAAAATCAAAACTTAATTACTATCCATAAACCTAAACGTCCTGTTGGCCAACATCTCCTATCTTTCTCACTAGGCAAAAAATGGAATTACCTTCCCTCCACGCTAAGAACCATACCAAACTCGGTAAACTTCAAAACCCAACTAGTCAAACACCTGTCCACTAAATGGAAATGTACTTGCCTTCACCCAACCTAATCAAAGGGGGTTCTCTCTCTAGTTCCCAAACTCTACAACTCCCATAGCTATCTTCCTTTGAGCCTATCTAAGCTCTCAACAATTTCTATAGCTTCTCTCTAAGCTCTCAACAACTCCTGCAACTACACTCACACAGCCCTACCTTGTAAATATTGTAAATAGCATTCTACTGTTGATGTGTGTATGTAAAGCGTATTTACATTTTCTTAAAAGGTTTGTATGTAAACAGTTTCCATACCTAACACATATCTGTTTTCCTCAAATGAAACTGTATGATCCCTACCTTCAAGCTTAATGAATTTGTTAACTATGCATGATATTGAATGCATTTATGAGCAACTATTCTACATAATATTATCTTTAATATTAACTATCAGTTGTATCTAAATTGTATAATGCATCTTGGAGCTTTTCTCCCCGGGCTTCCACTGAAAATTGGTCAATTCAGCCCAGTGGACTTCCCCGGTAATCAAACTGCAAATAAATAAATAAAACAACAATTATTGACTGATATTTGTTTATTGTAATGACAGAAGTTTGAGTGGCCTTTTATGGTTGAAATTTTCTGAAACTGGTAGTTTTGTCACTGTTGGTTCATAAATGTTGTTTCATTGCTTACTGGAAGAATGTTCAAAACTACAAAATTAAAACACATTTGAACAAGTTGTTCTGTATTATACAAAGAATATAATTTAATACAATCAGGAAGATGAATGAAAGAACACGTACATGTATGCATGCCCCTAAAAATGTTTGCAAGGAGCCTATGGTTTGAAAACAGCCCAAAAGTAAACTTAATCCTCCACTGGTCAAATGCAATTTCTTTGAATGTGGGTTTTAATGTTGTTTCAATTAATGTATGACTGTGAGTTTCAAGGATAGAGAAGTTTACTGCTAATGCTAAGTTGCTGCAGGAGGGGCTGCTCTGGGGGGGGGGCTATCTATTACCCTGCCTAAGGCCTCACTTGACCATGATCTAGGTCTGCTGCCTGTCAGAATTACTATTTAAGAATTTTTCTGATATAATGCATCATATGTAATACAGCTTTCCACATGTCATGTTACTGCTTTTGTGTTATTACAATTTACAAAATGCCATATTTCACCTCATGCATATCTCATGTTATTATTAATATTGAGAAAACTTGAGTTTCCAATAAAATCATGTTCATTGACAAAAATGTGTGCCAATAGTTATTCTGTTCCACTCAATAAAAGTATATGCAAACTGGATTTGAACTCTGCATTACCTGTTCTCTTTCTCTAAATTCAGTGGATTACACATTGTACCAGAGATAGGTAGCTAAAAAGTGTATTTTCTTCATTCAGTATAATGCCTCTACTGAGGCAGACCAAATTAAAATTTTCATTTTTTTGCCTTGGGAAGTAAACCATCATTCTCTGTTAGTGTCTGCAGTCAGTCCCTATTGCTGCATGACAAGCAAAGGATGATACCAAAAAAAAAAAAAAACATGTTCTCAATTATCTGCATGTGGTGTTTTTCTGAACTTTGACTGTCTTATTACATGAAAATAAACACTTACTAATGGCACACAAATGCTACCACATCTAGATTTGAACCTTGATACTATGGCAAGAACATGATACTTTTCAGACTATTTTCACTATTTGCCACAGACAGACAGTAGATTAATAAAGAAGAGAAAGTAGCTCACATATACTCAAGAGATTACATTGCATCACTTTGCATTAAAGGTACTACATATGCCTTTTCTTAAAGTCATTCTTTGTAAATTCCCAGTGAATGTGTAGAATGGTATCAGATGCATAGCTAACTGGCTTGACCAATGCACTGTGCCAGTACCTGAACTAGCACCTCACCCCTTGCTCATAGTGAAGAGAAAAAAAAAAGAAAAGGAAAAACTCCAATGAACTGCTCATGGCAGTCTGAAGTGCACATACCCCCACAGGCATGACCCCTCTGTACCAGCTCTTCATTGAAAGAGCAAGAAAAAAGGAATCACTGTGATAGACTGCTTATAGCAGTCTGAAGCACACACACCCCCTCCCAAGGATGACCCTCCATTCCAGCAACAACACAAAAACGTTGCTTTTTGTACCAGCATTTCTGTAATACTGGTATAGAAAGAATGCAGGAACAGTACTTAGATTGTGCCCTCTAACAGTTTGCACTAAGGGCACATGCCCCCTTCACCCTACCATTGCTATACTGATGAATAGTATATATTAAGATAATAATTCCAGTCACAATAGCAAGAAGTGTTTGCAATAATACAGTTTTTGGTTGACCATTCTTTTATTAGCATTCTTCCCATTTTTATACTAGTTTGACATAAATGCATTTGCATTTATTTTTATATGTGATTTTATCATTTAGCTGTTATGTACTTTTATGTATTACAGACAATCTGTTACTCAAAAACACACTTAGATCATAAGTATTCACTAATGCACATGTTCTAATGGGTTTCTCTCCTAAGTCAGTCAATGTAATGCCATAACTTTTTGTTAAGTCTATTCTCCTTGACACATCCTCAGTAAATGTACATCAATGTAGCAGGAGTGGTGTAAACTTAATTATTCCTGTGGTTACAGTAATCATTCATACTTTCAAGCCCTTAGCAAGTAGCACTTCTCAATACTTGTTTTTGCACTGCTAGGGAATGTCCACTGAAACATGTAGGTCCTTATACCATGTTTACCTTCCCAGCACTTAGTGCAGATTGTGATATTAATGAATGCTAATGAGTTGACACCTGATTTGTACATTTACAGTTCTTACAGGGCTGAAACTGCACTATATAAGCTAATCATGTACGTAAGGCACTTGTATCATAGTAGGGGAGACTGTTTGCATTCACACTCTTTTTGATGCTGTTATTTGACTTGGAATAATGTTGTCTACTTTCAGAACTGATTTTCTGTAAATGTATTTTGCTCTTTCTTACTAAGGAATTTGTTTTGACATTATGGACGCATGAAATTTCACAATATCTTTGTTTGCTGTCTGCATTATTTGTACATTGTTGTTTTCATAGCCATGTATAAAAGTTACTTGTTTTAATGAAAAAGTTTATTTTATGTAAATGTTACCTGCCATTAAAGAAACATTTCTATAAGTATCTGAATATTTGTTCCAAAAATGTGTTATATCAGTATTAGTACTGTCAGGAGTTTACAATTGTAGTCCAACAAATGTGTTAAGCCTGTGATATATGTCTGTCTGCCATCAACACAATTCATTTGTAATTAAGTATAAATATATTTATAATACTGCTATGTGGTATGGAATTGCACAGTTATTGTCATCCTTACAGGCTTTTATCCATGCTTTTCATTTACTTTGTTTTGTTGGAGGTTACATTTCTGTATTACCTTTGTGTACACTCCTAGTTAACCTTACATTTTACTTTAATTTTGCATTTGATGCCTGAATAAGTTCTCATAAATTTATTTCATGAACACTCAGACCTTTGGATTAATTGCTTTTTTCTCTTCTTATATTTAATTTCAGACAGGGCTACAACACCCAAGACATCTGATCTCCATAAACCTCCATACACAGATGCAGAGAATGAAGTCGTTATATAGGCAGTACAGAAATATTGATCATTCCTGTTAGAAGCCAAGATGACAAGTCCTTCCACGATGATATCTGGTTGCAGATAGTCAAAAATGTTAATGCAGTTGGAGGACATGGCCAGGATTACCAAAAAATAATTCATAGTGCCAGTGATATGATTAAGAATGCCAAGCATAGGGCAGCTGTAATTGCTTGAGAAAGGACAGCTACTGGTGGTGGTCCTGCTACCTAACCACCACTCACTGAGACAGAGGAGTTCTGTTTCTGTTTTTGTGTCACTTGTATTGTGATACTTATCATCCATCTTTCATCCCCATATCTTCAGTCTAAGCACATCTGGAACTGATTTTGTACAACCACCTTTACATGGCAGACAATTATTTTTCTTATTACTGTACATAAACTAGATTTGTGTATATATTAAAATCCTTTTTAATTGCATTTGTTTTTACTCTAGTATTTCTTATATGTTCATAGGTTGGTACTAGGCTATCAGCCCTAGGGCCTATACAAGCCTAGCCATAACAATTCCATGCCTATTCTTCCCACACTATTTACTTTCCTGGACCCCTGTCTAGCAGGGTGACTGATGTGATCCCTGGGATAAATTTCCTTTCTCCCATGCAATCATTGAGGTTCCTTTTGAAAAGGGCCAAAGAGGTGCTCTGCTTGGCATGTATGGACAGTGTATTCCAGAGTCTGGGGAGTTTCTGGGTCAGGAACCTATCCCTCCAGCATGTTTTGTTTATTGTGATAACAAGGTTTAGATCCCTGGAGCGTGTGGCTCTGAGGGATTGGGATTTCTTTAAGTGTAGCATGTCCAACAGCTCTGGGTTTGACATGGCCTTGTATGTTAAGCAGAGATCACCTCTGAGTAGACGATATGCGACAGAGTATAGCTGTAGTTTTTTAAGGCGGTCAGCACAGGGCATCTGCTTTAAGCCTGTGATTCTTTTAGTGAGATATTTCTGCTGCCTTTCCAGTTGTTGCAGATGTCCTGAGAGGTACATACCAAACGGGGCATTATATTCTATAATGGGTCTAATGAGGGATGAGTACAGTGGGACAATGACCTCCTTTTTTCTGGATGAAAAGCCCTTAGTGATGAGGTGTGCCACATAGAAGGATTTCCTGACTGTTGTGGCGATGTGGTTATCAAAGGTGAGACCACTGTCTACCTGTGTCCCTAAGTCTCTTATCACACTTTCAGTGTTTAGTGTACTGCCACCTATGTGGTAATTCATGGGTACATGTTTTGTCCCAAAGGGGATAACTATACATTTCTTGACATTGAGCTTGAGCCCATGGCTCTGGTACCAAGCATCTGTTTCTGTAAGGCCCTTTTGTAGAGCATCCACATCATTTGGGGATTCAATAATGGCTCCCAGTTTGCAGTCATCTGCAAACTTCGTTATCCAGAGTCCCTTAGTGTTGGCCTGTACTTCAGAGAAGTAGATGCCAAACAAGAGCGGTTCCAGGACTGAACCCTGAGGTACTCCACTTGTCTGGAGCTGGATTTGGAGTCGGCTACTTTTACATTGTGGTTCTGTCAGTAAGCCAGTTGGCAACCCATTGAGTGACATAGGGATTAATGCCCAGCTTAGCAAGTCTATCTATGATCCCAGAGTGGAGGATGGTGTCAAAGGCCTTGGCGAGGTCCAGATAGGCTGTGTGGACTGCCTTACCCTCACCTACGGCTCTGGAGACTGATTCGAAGAAGTCAGTCAGGTTCAGGAGACAAGATCGGCCCTTCACGAACCCAAACTGGGTGGGGTCCAGTGTTTGAAGGTTGCCAATGTCTTTGATTATAAGTTCCATGATAATACATTCCATAGCCTTCAGATCAGTCTCATCAGACTGATGGGGCAGTAGTTCCTGGGATCTAAGGTGGATCCCCCCTTATGGAGTGGGATAACTGTAGCTGTGCACCACTCAGTGGGCACAAAGCCTGAGATGAGGCTATGATTAAACATGACACTTAGGTGAGGTGCCAGTTCATTTTGTAGTTCATGTAGTATACAGCCCGGGGTGTCATCTGGTCCCATGGATGCTGTATTCTAAGCTTTGGAGAGTGCGTTTTTTTTACATTTGTGGCCATTATTACCAGAATTTGGCAATCTTCCGCCATTGAGATGGGCCGTTTAGGGGGTGAGAGGGGGGTGAAGTTGGCACTGAATTGATCTGCCAGGATACTGGCAATATTATTGGGATCAGCATATTTAATGCCATTCCGTTGTAGCTCAGAGCAGATCTGAGCATTGCCATTTAGATTCTTGACATAGTTATAGAATACCTTGTGGTTTTCTTTGGAATCTTTGGCAATTTTATTTTTGTAGCTAGCTTTGGAGGATTTTATGAGGGATCTCAGCTTCTTACTGAGGCTGGTAAGGGAGTTTTTTGCCATTACATTTTCCATTACATAAGTTTGATCATTTTTATTCTGTTTCTCTATGTGCTGTGTTAATTACTTATTATCATAGGTGATCCTGACACTGGCACAGTAGAACTCCCACTGCCTGATGCTATGGTACTGGTAGCCTCTTATGTTGATGGCAGTGATGATGAGGCGCAGTCTGGGGATGCAGAAAGTCAGTCTGACTCTGAGGTTGCGGGTCCCACATCCACTGCCATTGTGTTGGACACAGTCAGTGTGACTAAGCATACCCATGACACAGAGTACTTAGCAATAGGACAGGCTGAGAGTAACTCAGTTGATAAGAGTGGTGTGGTTACTGCAGATGCAGAGATGGCTGAGTCTCCCCATAGTCATCATAAGGGTGAGGTACCATACAGGGGTGTTGGTAGAAGTGCTTTGAGGAGGTCTGCTGTCTGCCCTGCTCTTAATGGTGTGTCAGTAGGTGCCATGCTGTGTACGTGTGGGGCCATTAAAGAGCCACAGGTAGGTTCCACCAGAGATAGTGTGAGTACCAAATGTGCATTCTGATGTGCAAGAGTGCCTTAACCATGTGGGTGACTCTATGGACATGATGAATGGCACACTGGATTGAGCCATGTCTATAACGGAGCATCTGATGGGGGAGGGTCAGCATCCACTGGGCTAGAAATTTGAGCTCTACATCATAGCCACTGTGGACATGCAAGATCCTGCTCCCAGAGTGGTACTACTTCCCATACTCTGTTAGTGGTTGAGGTGTCCATACTCAGATATGGTAGCCCACGTGGTCATGATCCTGGACATCATAGTGATGGCAACTTGTCCGCCTTCAGGTAGCACCTTGATTTTATAGGTTCATAGGTGTTTACTAGGCTAATAACCACAAGGGCTTTTTTAAGCCTAGCCATACATTACAAACCCCTGACAAGTTCTGGTACCCTTGATCAGTGTAAGCAGGGACTTGGGAGATGAAACATTTACAAGCGGTCTGTGTCCATTAGAGATATATGTGCCAAACCAGGGATGACTTTCCTGTTCCCATCCAATTGTCCAAGTTACACCTGAATTGAGTTGGGGAGGAAATCTACTTCACATGGATGGGGAGTCTGTTCCAGAGAAGGGGTAGTCTCATTGGATGCATACCTGTTTCTCCAGCAGGTCCTATTTCTATCACAGGCAAGGTTTAAGTCTTTAGAATAAGTAATTATGGGGCTGTCTGTTTTGTGGTCCATCAGGGTGAGGTCTGACAATGCCTTGTATGCCAGGCATAGATCTCCCTTAAACAGCCTGTGAGAGACAGAATATAGGGATAGGGTGTTAAGGCAGTCTTCACAGGACATGTTACGCCCTGTATTCTTTTAGTGAGGGACCTCCGTGAACATTCCTTTTGTTGAATATGCCTGGTAAGGAACATACCAAATGGAGCATTGTAGTCAATGACAGGTCTGATGAATGCCGAATACAGTGGAACAATGACTTCCTTGGAACTAGATGCCATGCCTTTGTTTATAGATGCAAAACATAGAATGATTTCCTCACTACTGCAGATATGTGATGGTCAAAGGCTAGATTACTGTCTATGTGTGCACACAGGTTCCTGACTACTGGGACAATTCTTGTTATCAATGTGATAGTTACCAGAGGTGGATGATTTCTTGAAAGATACTAATATGCATTTCTTTGGTATTTAGTTATAGTTCATGGTTCTGACACCAGTTATTTGTCTATGTTAGCCCTCCCTGGAGAACATTTGTGACAGTGAGGGATTCTATGACCGCTCCTAATTTGCAATCATTTGCAAACCTACTCAGCCAGAGGCTATTGCCATTGGCCCTGACTTCAGAAAAGTAAATGGCAAAAAGGAGTGGTCCCACAACCGATCCACGAGGGACTTCGCTTGTAAATGGCCTCTTTGTAGAGGTGGACTCTCCAATTCTAACTTCCTGTGTCCTGTCTGTGAAACAGCTGGCTATTCACTGGGTGGCATAAGGGTTTATACCTAACCTTTTGAGTTTGTCAACAATGCCTGAGTAGGGTATTGTGTCAAATGCCTTGGCTAGGTGAAGGTAGGTAATGTGAACCATTTTGCCCTCATCCATTGCTTTGGTGGCCTTCTCAAAGAAGTCCACCAGGTTGAGTAGGCATGACCTACCCCTAATGAAACCAAATTGGGTTGGGTCCAGTGTCTGGAGGTTTCCAAAGTCATTACTGATCATTTCCATGACAATTCTTTCCATGGCTTTGCATATGAGACTAATGCGACTTATGGGTCTGTAGTTTATAGGGTCTGCAGATGGACCACCTTTGTGCAGAGGGATGGCTGTTGTTCTTTTCCATTTGTGAGGGATGAAGCCTATTTGGAGGCAAAATTTTAATAGCAATTCCAAATGACCTGATAGGCCATATTTCATGCTATTTAGGAGGCATCCTGGGATATTGTCTGAGCCGATTGATGCAGTGTTTTTGGCCTAAGAGAGAGAATTAAGGATCTGTTCCTCAGTGATAGCAGGAGGAGTTATATTTGATGATATTTCCTGAGGGAAGACTGAAGGGGGGAAAGAGGCTAAAGTTGGAGTTTAATTTGTTGGCCAGTAGGTTTGCTATATCTTCTGAATAAGTATAGGTGTCTCCATTAACAATGAGCTCTGCACACAATTGTGTATTGTCTTTGAGGTTGCAGACTTAGCTAAAGAATGCCTTGTGGTTGTCTATGGACTGTGAGGCCAAATTTACCTCAAATTTGGCTTTGGTAGACTTTGTCCTCTGAGTTGTTTGTTTAGTTTGACGAGAGTGCTTTATACTGCTGGGTGCTGCACCCTTGCTGCATCCTTGGCAAAGCAGCATGGTCTGTTGATCATCTCTTTCCTTGCTGACAAATATTGCACCCCTTAGAATGACACCAGAAACTAAGCCAATTATTAAAGTCAGTCATCTTCTGTTCATATTGTGGCATCATCCTTGGTGAAGGCAAAATGCTGATCAGTGCTTGGTTCATACCAGACTGGGACACATGTTCTGAGAGCTCCATGATAACTATCTTCATATAGTCTAGGGAGGTATGTTTTGGGTTATTTATACTGACGTGAAATATGACTGAGTCATACTGGTACTTGTGGTCCAATGATCTGAGCGTGTGCATAATGTGGTGGATCCTCGTCCCTGATAAGCAACTGACCATGACTTTCTCCTTATTCAACCTAGTGAGAGGGGCATCAGTGTGTCTCACAATTGAGTCTCCATTAATCAGAATGTTGGATTGTGTGGTGGCTTGCCCTATGGGCTTAGAAGTAGAGGCTCCATGAAATGTGGCTGTATGTGTTGACACGGTTGTCATTTTGAAAGAGTGCATTTGGGGCTGCTGAGGGGATTTGTTATTTGTACATGTAGGAGGTCTTCAGGTTTAGGAATGTTATATGTAAGTGCCTCAGCATATGTGAGTCTATGTATCTGTTTTGACCTATACTAGCAACCTGCTTGACATTAGGAGTGCTTTTATGTGAGAGCTTTGCCTCCAGTGATATTGTGCAAATACATCTCTCACATACCTTATCAGTTTGTTTGAGATTTAACTGGTTGTCAGTAAACATTAGGTAATTTCTTCATTGCCTCAGGATGCCCATATTGACCAAGTTGGTAACAGAAATAGAGGGGGAAAGTTCATATCCATGGAAACAGACCTTTTTTATTGATTAGATGGTTGGAGTGAGAATATAAAGTAATGTCAGGAGTATCTGGTTTGCAACTCTGGGAGCAGTGCTTGTCACTGCCAACTAGTTGACCTGTGTGCAACTAAGTATTGATGAAATTTCAAGGGTGCTTTTACAGGAACAAATTACAACTCAGGGTATCTGGATCTATACAGGACACTGCCAAACACTTGAGAGGAAACTAATAAATAGACTCTGGTGATTTATGGATATATTATTTAGGGAGATATTCTGAAGTTAGGTTAGACAGCAGCAAATCAGGCAGTATTTACTGAAAAGAAAAATTAGCTTTGTCAAAAATGATGAAAGGATGAGATTTGCCTGAATGGCTACTGCTCGGCTGCTACAAGTACTGGTCTCACCACAGCTTCATGCTGCTGGGATACAATGGTCCTTTCCATCTTCTCTGAACAGGAGCAAAACAGTAGCACCAGTCCCAAGATGAGAAGCAGGCAATAGGCTCTTTGGTGATCAACAGTCTTGTCCCAGATGATGTAAGGGTCTTTAGGTTTGTTGTAGCCTTTTCCTGGTAGATGTCCTGAATAGGAACCAGACCAATCAGAAAGGTCAAATACAGACACTCACTGCCTAATCAGAAACAGTCAAGAATCAATTTACTCCGGTCCTTCTGTCACCAGGAGCAAACTTAAGCATAAATTCCAAGCTGGCACCTATGAAGATGTTATTAGCCTTTCCTGTGATCAGCAGTCTCCAAGAAATAAAGTCCCTATACTTCTTCTCTCACCAGAAGCAAAACAGAAGCTCTAATTCCAAGATGACTACTGAGAGGCAGAATATAGACTCGCCAATAATTGGTAGTCTTGGAGTAGATGTTGCAGATTTTAAAGATAAAATGGAAACAAAGGGTTACTATCCTAAGAGTTACAGTGTGCACTAAGCAGTTTGATATGAAAGATGGGGTAACTTAAACTTTAGCTATCTATGTGGATAGCCACTAATTTTAAAAGAGCAAGATAGATTGGAAAGGGGTGGGCACTTTGTATTCTAGGTCTATGGAAAACAGTGGGATGGCTAATACATTTAAATAGCTAAAGGGGAGTGATATCCAAAAATGATAATTTTGTGCTTACTCACAATAGCCAATGAAAGAAGAGAGGGACGGAATTATGTGGTCAAATTAACATAAGGGGCAGGCAACTAGAAGGACAGATGAGTTTAAAAACACAACAGTAGCAGGGCAGGAGTGTGAGGTAAAACTTAATTTTTGTGCGACTGACAAGAGGCACAGCTGTGGTTTATTTCCTAGTTTAAATATGCAGTTAAAAGCAGAATACAAGTAAAACACAGTGTAAAGAAAGTAACTCACAAAATACAAAATAGAAGAAGGCAAAGAAGCAATAACAAATACAAGAAAGTAAAAACAAACTAACCTTTCCCTCACAGCAAGATGTGACAGAGTCTGAGTGAGCTTTTCCAGAAAGGGCTATGAAACTAGCAGATGAAATCCTGGCAGAGGTAGTTCTTGTGGTCGGGGGTGACAACAGTGAACTGAGTAGCCTATCTATCATGCATGGCCCACACCTGTCCGAGATGTAAGAACATAGTGCTAGCACAGGTGCTTTGACTGTGTTCATGCAGACCTCCACACACGTTAAAGATCATCATGTCCACATCACCTCACACACACACACATACACATTTTATCTGAACAATTACTTCTGAATGATAGCAATCTGTTGTTACTGGCCCTGAAATTGTATATGTGCTGAAAAATAGTTTTCTTACTGATATTCACTCACTTCTTTGGTGTCAGGTTTCCCCTCCTGTAAACCCTCCTCCCACCCTGTGCAAGTGATGATAACTGTGCCCAACCCTTTGCACATTTTTTGTGACTTTGGGTTGGTTATATATGATGCACAGAGTGGACACTTACTTTTATCACATACATTACAAAAATTGTTTCATTAATATTTATTTTTCCTGATCATTTGTAAAGTATGTATTACATATTTGTTGACTGTAATTGCATTGGTTGTATTATTCTTACTAAGTCAGTTGTACTAGTTATGAATTGTTGCTTGCTCTTAAACTTATGCAAGTGATAGTTAACACTGACCTGCTCACTGCTGAGTTATATACATTGGTCAAATGTCATGCATGATGCACAGTATTGGGCACAATCATAGATGTATATTACATGATTCACTCATGGCTTACTGCTGACATAACTGTAGTGTTGAGGCATGTTTTATCTTATTGACAAATAAGTATTTGCATATGAAAGTACATAAAAAAACATTTGATATTAATCATTTCATTGAGACCAGGAAATTTGTCAGCTTGCAGTTTAATTTGCCACACGCATTTCTAAACAGTTCTTATAATTCCCACCCCTATAATCTACGTATACACACTCTAACATAGTAAAGTAAAATTTTATGAAACAGTTACAAGACAGAGTATGCTTATATAAGGTATTTCCTACATCCTTATTCTTGATGGAATATAAATGTTCCTTAATACATGTCATTAATCTACTTGTAGGCATATACCCTTAGGCTTGTCTGTAAATAACCTAGCCATTTTAGTGTTCTCATTTTCTAAATGTTGTTTAATAATTTTAGTTTTCCTATAAACAATATTAGGCTCATCATGAACTATTCTTGCTAATTCAGAATTACCTTTTAAAATCTTCCAGTTCTCCAAAAAGATATTTGTAATATCCAAACTGTCTACATTAATTTATAAAACAAATGCACTATAAAAGTTGGTATTCGCCCTGGTCTCATGAATATTACCTGAAAGCTAAAAAATTGAAGGAGACAAATATTTTCATTTACTTTTAACTTCCTCTGCTGAAGCTTCTAATTTAACCTTATTATATCCCCTTTCTCAAAACATATTAGTTAAATCTAACAAGGCTTAATGAAATGTAAATTCATCATCTGTCCTCTTGGAATATTATTTTTAATAAAAGATGGATAGACACTAGAATAATATAACTTGTTAGCAAAATTCTGCTAGCAAATTTGTTTCCAATATATGTTAAAAATATCCAAAAATGGATATACTATATAATAAATATATATATTTATATATTTGTCCTAAGACGAATGTTAAAAATTCAGTTGCACCATTGAGTTCTTTTACAAAAATCTCCACATCATTAGGCATTCCATCAGTAACAAAAAACAAATTATTGACACATTTCTTGTACTATAAAACATGTTGTTGAAAAAAATAGTCTTCTTTAAATATTGAATCTCCCACCATCCCATGACTATATTAGAAAAAGACGTTGCGACGGTAGCACCAATCCCTACACCTTTGTGCTGTTGATAGTATTTACCATTGAACATAAAAAAAAAATTGTTATCTAACATAATGTCCTTCGACATCCACATGGTATTAATCAATGTATTATCAAACTTGATCTCAGTGAATAAAAAAAAAACTTAAAAAATCCAGACCTAGATCAGTTGGATTACTAGTAAACAGTGATTTTACATCCAAAGTAAATAAACATATTGATTTTGATTGGACTCAAATGTTTTTAAAGAATTCAAAAATCCCAAGAGTCCTTAATAAAACTATCTAATTTTTGAACTAATGGGTTTAATAAAGAGTCCGAAAAATAAAAATGCCTTCTGTGATACTCCCAGCTGCTGAGACTATAGGTCTAAAATGTATTAGAACATGCTTGGTATGTAATTTGGGAATACCAAATAAAATGGTAGTTCTAGGATGATCAACTGTCATAAATTGATAAATGTCATTATTAATATAGTTATTACAAAATAAATCAAACAACACATTATTGCTATATTAATAACTTTTATGTATGTCCATCAATGAAACCATTATGTATTCAGTGGTATTAGCTAACATACTTTCATTGTTCTTAATATAATCAGCTTGGTACTTAATAACCATACCACTGCTCTTATCAGCTTTCATATAAGTCAAATCATAGATTTTGCTTAACTTATACAGGGACTTATTTTCATGTTTAGTAAGATTAAAAAAAGTGTTACCTTTCTTTTTACACACCTCTATAATATCTTTCTCACAACAATCATGGAACAGTTGAATTGTAGAAAGTAAAGGGGAGAGGTTAAATTAGAAGTTTTTTTTTTTTAGTTTGAAGCTTACACCATAATTGTCAACATCTCTAAAATGTTCTAGCCATGTCAGTTCATTGACTCAGTAGAAATGTGAAACCTTTGTTTAACAAACCCAACTGTTCATTTGAAAAACTTTCAGTGGTGAAATTGTAAATATTACCAGCAACAGGTTTAAAAAAACAAGAATATTCAATTACAATCACTTGCCGCATTTCTTCATGGCTCCTTTTCCTCTATAAGAACCTCTCCCTCAATGTGTTAATGCATACTGTATTGGCAGATGATATTCGGGAATCCAACCGTTGGAAGGGAGACAATTTGCCAGCCTTTCTGATCTCTTCAACTGACCCTCTGACAAAAACAAATGTTATCTTGATTGTTATGAAAAACCTCTTCATTACTGGCTTGTAAGAATGGAACATTGCTGATAAAATCATTAGAAGCCCGTTGCAAAATCATATTGTTCAATACACTGTTCTCCCACTTAAGAGGAACAGGAAACGAATATGCAATACCATCCTTATATATCTCATAAAAATTTACTTTTCTTCCTCTCTATATTGGTCAAAGATGATCTGTATAATTTAATAAAAATGCCATCATATACTTACTTTGGGAAGAGGCCAACAGAGGCAAAATAACCTTGTCAAGACCCAACAACTCATTGCTTACAATTTTAATATTCTGCTCATTTCTTTCAATTAATAATTTTGAAAACTAAAGTCCAGTGTTATTGAAAAAATCTACCAGTTTAGTGTAAAAATTGTTCAGATGGTCTAATTCATTGGGAAATGTGTATGTTTGTAGACCCTTTGGAACCATACATTCATAAAAAAAAATTCATGAATTAAACTTTGACATTTAATCAACTTTATTTTTTCTTTAAGCAAACTTTTTACATCTTCAGTTCCACCACAATTAGTCTTGCTACAAGCAAGAACACAATTGGCAAAAGGGTTAGAAGTATTGGTGAAAATACTTCCCAGTCCTGTGTTGCCAGTAACAGTACTTTCTCTAGATTCATCCACATTTATGATGTCATGAGACCAAAACCATTATCAGAAACCTCAGGCAGACCAAACAAATCCTGAGACACTCCAGAACCGCTAACAGCTGTCCCAGGCAAGCCACATCCATATTGATAACCAACATAACTGGGTTGTTTTTTAAAAACAGAAAAATAGGATTTTTAAGCCTTCCAATGTATTATGCATATCTTTGAAAGTAGAACGTATATCACCAGGAACTGAATGTACCATTAAGGTGGTATTTCCGAGATCTTCACCAAACAATGCCATGCCAGGTTTATAGTAAAAGAAACCAATATCATGAATCAACTATAAAACAAGGTCAGATGAAAAGAAACAGTTAACTAAAACAGATTCATCCAAAACACAGCACCAGTCTGGGTGGACTTGGATTTGAAATGTATAAAAATTTAGAAGAATGGCAAAAGTATCTGTTATATGTTTTTATTGAGTAGTTAGATGAAGGTGTAAATCATAAGGAACTATGTAGTGAAGAATCACAATCAAAAATAGACCCAGTGCAATGTATGTAGACTGAAGAAGGGAATGAAGAGGTTAAGTTATATGGCCAGAAAGATAGCAGTTGCATTTTCCTAGATTCTTGAAATGTGCTGTTATTTGTGAATGGAAAGTGAGGTAAGAGGAATGATCTTTAAGAAAAGAAGGGAGATATTTCCATTGTTTGGGAATAAGGACTAAGAAAACATGAAGAGTAGGTTGTGAGATACCCATTGTGGACAGTTGTAGCAGGAGTTTCTTATAAGACACAGTGTCAAAAGCTTTTGATAAGTCTAGGAATAAGAAAGATACGAGTTTAGCTCTATCCATGGATTTATTTATTGTTATCTGTAGAAGTTAGGAGGGCAGTTGTTATGCTATGGGCAGGCCTAAAACTATGTTGAGTATCGGTTAGTAGTTGTAGTAATTGTTCCTTTAAGAGATGCCGGAGAAGTTGTTTATGGTTACATTCTTACAATATTTATGAGAGGAAGATAAGATGGCAATGAGTCTGAAATCAGATATTTTGGTAGAAGTGCCACCTATGTAGAGTGGGAGGATATGATCTTTTTCCCAGATGGTAGGAATATAGGTTTTCTGCAATTAACTTTTTATAAGGCTGGAGAATGGATATACAATGATGTTAGCAGCAATTTTGAGGGTTTAGTATTAGTAGTTGGGGATAAACATGAGTCAGGGGAATCAGGAAAAGATTCATTGGTGAGAGCAGCTACACAGTCAAAGAAATATGAGTTAAACATAGTGGTTGTTTAAAAGGGGGGAGTTATTCAGACAAGGGTTAAAGACATTGTTATTTCCTGGGTGTAAAATTTGTTTAATGGAAGACCAGAATTTTGGGGAATTATCTATATTTTATTTATTTAACATTTGTTGACTGGGAAAGTCCAACTAGGGCAGAGCCTTTTTTCAGGTGAGGCCTGGGGACAAATGCTCCAGATGCATGTCTTTGGAATGTGGGAGGAAACCGGAGTACTTGGAGGAAACCCACATGACTGCAAGGAGGACATGCTGACTCCACACAAAAGGCACTCCAGCCAAGAATAAAACCAGAAAACCTCTTGCTGTGAGGTGACAACATTAACCGCTGCACCACTGGTAATTTTGAAAATCAGAATAGTATCATTTCCTATCAAGGTTGACTTGTTTTTGGTAAGGTTACAAAGTTCTTTAAAGTGCTGAAAGTTTTGTGGAGTTTTAAGTTTCCAAGCGTTGTCTCTATTTTGCATAGGACTTCTACTCTGATAAGTAAGCCAAAAGGAAAAATTAGATTTTGCTCTCTTCCTATGTAATGGGGCAAGGTTGTTTAGGATGCCATAAAAAAGTTGAACTGAACCATTCTGCTGCCTCATCTAGTGGCAAGTCCACTTAACTGAGTTCAGAGCAGCTAAAATGATTCAGGGTTCAATTTTGAGAGATATAGTATTTTGTATACTTGCTGTTTGGCATGGTGAGTAAGACATCTGATGTATGTAGGACGGTGATCACTGAGGGATATAGGAAGGGATAGGCCTCCTGATGCAGTGTAGCTGCAAAGATCAGAGACCAGAATCCAGTCAAGAATGGGACTATTTTCCATGGATCCATGGAGCAGGTGAAATAATAAGCTGGTTGAAGACATGAAGGTTGAAGCCTGAAGAAGGATAGTTAGAAGTAACAGTACTCCAGTTAATGCTGACACCACCTAGGATTGGTAATATTGTGTGAGATCTGGTAAAAGATGCCTTTAAGGGGGATATATAGAGTGATCCTACAAAGGAGTTTGAGGTCAATTCATTTTATGTGGGAGATAAGTAGCTCTTCATTACTGAATTTTGGCAGAGTTTTTGTAAGAGGAGAAACGTCATGCATGTTATGGTAGAGGATAGCTACCCTTCCAGCTTTTTGTTAAGCCTGTCGGGTCTAATGATGCTGTATCCTGGAGAATAATTTCTGAGTCTTTCATATGATGTTTTAGCCATGTCTCAGTCAGAACAACAATATTTGCTGCATAATGAGAGATCCAGGCATGCAGTTCAGTGATTTTATTACAACTGCTACATATGTTTATTGAGGTAAAGTATAATTCTTTGGAGTTATTAGAGGTGGCCAGAGGCAATACAGATAACAGGGGGTTAGAAATGGAAGGAAGGCCTGGGTTAGGGTGTGTGCTACCACACAGTCTAATTCTTGAAGAATGTTGAAGGGAGTGAAGTGGTTTTATAATGGTAATTTTTATTTTTATTTTTTGGCTTTATTATAGGATGGTGGTGAGGGAAGGTACAAATGTTGTATTTAAAGTAAAGAGTATGTGAGCTGCTAAATAGATTTGGAGCAATTTCTGGTAAAAAATTTTGGAGAATAGTTTAAATGGAGGTTTTTGGTAGGGGAGGAAATTTTTTGTTGTAAGAGCAATTTGATAGTCTGTGAGGAGAGACAGTAGTTAAGTTAGTGAAGAGCATATTTACTTGTGATAAGATGGGGAGGCAATGAATTTATAAAGTTAGACACAAAGATCTTTAAGAGTTAGAGTGATGTTAGGGAAAGTTAAGAGTGATAAGAGTAGTCAGTGTGCTGGATAAGAAGTGATATAGATACAGGTGAGAATCCAATAGAGTAGTGAGCAAGTTGGTTAAAACTGAGATTAATAAAGTTGAGAATCAGAGACAAGAATTTGCTGTAGAAAGTATGAATAAGAATAAGGTGGTAAGTTAGAAAAGGAGGATGAGTGGTGTGAAGCAAGTGTAAAAATTAATAAGATGAAGTTGGCTTGTTTAAATGAGCTCATAGGTGGGTTGGTAAAGGAAGAGGTGTGTTTTTAGACTAGAAGGGAAGGGAGTGCAGTAGTGCAAAGGAAAGGAAGGGTGGATATTTATTGGGTAGTCACAGAGTGACTGAGAGGGGAAGACAATATCAGAAGTACTGTGATGGATGTTATATTAACAGAGTAGACAATGAGTGAGAGAACGAGTGATAAAGGAAGAGAATATTAATACTATTGTGATGGATGACACAGGGTGGGTGAATATGTGGAAATTGGCCTGATATCTAGCTGTGACTTTTAGTATGTTTGTGATGTCATTAAAAAGTGAGAGGAGAGAAGTGGGATTAAATGTGTTTGAGTGGGGATGACTAGGGAATTGGGGTGGAAGCAGAGCAAAGTGGGCCACACCTCCTACTTCAGTGGGAGACAATCAGTCTGGGCCTTCTCAAGCCCAATTCTTCTGCACACCCAGCCCAACAAAGGTAAAACAAATGGCCTGAGGCAGAATTTTGCTGTGGCTGTTAAAAGACATAAACTAAAAGTAAAGATAAACCACTGTAAACTAGTGATAAGGTAATTCTGCAGAGTGGGAGTAGCTAAAAGATGTTTAGACATGAAGACAGCCTGCACAGGGGGAGATTACATCAGTAAATCACATGTAAGAAATGTTTGCCCTCTGTATATGTAGTCTTGGCTGTGGCAATGCTCTTAATACTCAAGCTCTGTGGCATAGGATAGAAAAACAGCAGCTACTACAGTCACCTAAAGTATTTAGAGCAGTAAAGAGGCCGAGAGGGGTAAATTGCACGTGCCTACAAATGATGGTGTGCAACTTCAGACAGTGTCAGTATCACATCAAGTAGCACATTTTCCTCTGGTGGAGAAGGTTGTGGGTTCTGGCATTAAAACAAAGTCTTATCTGCTTGAGTTGGTGGTAGCACAGGTGGATGTAAAAGATCCCACAGCACCTATTGAAAAGAGAAGGGGTCCTTTATTTACATCTTTTTACATAACACATTATTCTTAAATATATACAGTTACAAAATTATACAATTATTTGAGTAATTTATTTTTCTACACATAGTCTATTGTTCTTATATACCTACTTATTAATTCAACCCCCACTCCTTTTTCCATAACCATAATCTGAATTTTTTCAATAATTTTGACGATATCCATTTCCCATAAAACATAATTTCATTAATCCTCTCATTCCATAATATCAATATTACTTAAACACTTATTATCCAAATTCAGTTTTGATTCTTATTTATTATTTATTTAACATTTGTTTATCAGGATGGTCCAACTGGACAGCTGGTGTCTGTTTTCAGCGGAGTCCTGGAGGGAAAAGCCCCAGAAAAAAATTACAGAATATAAACAATATATATAGCAATAACACCGGTTACAAATATAAAAGGTTAATACAGTAATACAGAGGAATTACATACAATAATAAGTGTACTACTCTATAGTCAAGTAGCACTGCAGTACACTATAAGCATGCAAACAATATTTACAAAATGTAAAAAGAGAGAGGGAGTAATACAGTAGAATGTTTGACTGGACTCTCCATAAGCAGAATGGGAGTACAGAGAGGTCCTCCTGCAAATACCCTCCATTAGCAGATTGGGAGTTCAGAGAGGTCCTCCTGCAAATACCCTCCATTAGCAGATTGGGAGTTTAGGGAGGTCCTCCTGCAAATGCCCTCCATTAGCAGATTGGGAGTTTAGGGAGGTCCTTTGCAGGTACATAAATGATTGGTGTGTAGGTATGATTTTAACTGTGTTTTGAAGGTGGTTGCACCTGTTTGAAGTCTGAGGTCAGGAGGCAGGATATTCCAGTTTTTTGCAACTTCAATAGTGAAGAGAGAGCTGCCTGAGCTATTTATACTTTCTAGGAGGGCTTTGTTGGTAGATCATAACTGCCTGTTAGGGTTGTAGAAGGTTATCAGACTGGACAGAGCAGGGTTTTTTTCAGGATAGTATAGTATTTGGTGTGCCAGGTTGAGTTGGTGGTATTGTAGTAAATTTTGGAATTCTAACCAGTGCAGTTTGTTCAGGGATTGGCAGTGGTGGGACCATGATCTGGTGTTGGCAGTGAATCTGGCAATTTTATTATAGCATGTGGAGAGTTTGTTAAGGTCAGTTTTATTTAGGTTTGTTAGTACTGGACATGCATATATGATAGTTGCTAGCAGATGGGTTCTGGCTATGGTGATTCTAACTTCTGAAGATAGATATCGTTTGCAGTGATATAGGGTCCCTAGCTTTCTGTGGACTTTGGTGACAGTGAGGGATATGTGTTTGCTGTACTTTAGTTGTTGGTCAATGGTGAATCCAAGTAACTTAGCTTCTGGTACTGGGGTAATGAGAGTCCTTTTACCTGATGATATGGAAAAGGTAACATCCTGGGTTTTGGTAGGGGGGAACAGCATAAGCTGTGTTTTCTTTGGGTTTAATATTAGTTGGAAATTATTGAGCCAATATTCTATGTCAGTGAAGGCTTATTTTTTTTGTTGTAGAAGTTTAATGTTGGATGCAGAGCAGATTAGGGTTGTATCGTTGGTGTATTGGACAACTTTGGCACTTGTAGTTGTGGAGTTGATTTGTAAAAATGTTGAACAGGAGGGGGCCTAAGATGGAGCCTTGGGGTACATCAACTGTGACTGGAAATGGGGCGATAGGCAGTTAGTCCATTTGACAGATTGATGGCGATTGTCCAGATAGCTTTTAAACCACTGTATCAAGGGGCTGTCAAGGTTGAGATTGGTGAGGCAGATTAAGAGTTTATTGTGGGAAACTGTATCAAAGGCTTTGGATAAGTCTAGAAAGGTGGCCAAGACAAGATTACCCTGGTTTCTGTATGTGTTTATTATGTTGGCAAAGTTAATTAGAGTGGTGGCGGTGCTGTAGGATGGACAGAAGCCATGTTGGGAGTTGGATAGGAGGTTGTTAGAAAGAAGGTGAGTGAGGAGTTGATGGTGAATAAATCTTTCTAGGATTTTGGATAGTGGTGAGGGGATAGCAATGGGACGATAGTTGGAGAGGTCAGTGGAGGAACCTCCTTTGTGGAGGGAAATGATGTACGAGGTTTTCCACAAGGATGGAACAGTGTGTTCAGTGATAGATCTATTTATTAGTAGTGTGATTGGGTAGGCTATGGCTGTGGATGCTATTTGGCGGTATTTGGCTGGGAGACTTTCGGCAGCAAGGGTGGTAGGTTTGAGTTTTGCTAAGAGTTTTTGGATACTATATATTGGTACTGGTTTAAGTGAGAATGGGTAGACTTAGACTGTTGTGTGGGAAGTTGGAGGAGATTGTTGGGGTTAGTATTGTGTATTAGTTTAAGAATAGAAGTAGCAAAGTAGTCATTGAAAGTGGAGGCTATATGTATATTTGACCCGACTATATTGGGTGATGGAATTGTTGCTTTACCGGGTTGGAGGATGTTGTTAACTATGACCCAGAATTTTTGTGGGCTGTTACTAAATTTTTTTTGTAGGGAAATGTAGTAATTTTGTTTGTCAGTCTTAACTTGTTTCTTAGCCTTGTTTCTGAGTTCAAGGTATAATTGCCTAGTTATGAATGTTTTGTGTTGGTGCCAGGTCTTCCAAGCCTTACCCCTATCTTTTAGTAAGGCCCTAGTTGTGCTTTGTAGTCACAGGGCAGGGTTGCTGCTTATTCTAATTGTTTTGATTGGGGCTAGACGATTGAGGATGCCTAGGAATGTGGAGTTGAATTATTCTGTGGCATGTTCAAGTGGGAAAGTTTTGATGGGAGACTAGTTGCAGGATTCTAAGGCTTCTATGAAGTGGTCTGTGGGGAAGTTTTTGTGGTAATGGGTTTGTAGAAGGGAGGGGGAGTTAACTGATTTTAGTTTATGCCTGAGGATGAAAGTGGGATTGTGGTCACTTAAAGAGTTAGGAAGTGTTCCACCTTGAAGGGCAGTGTTGGGCTGGTTTGTGAGAACCCAGTCTGGCATGAATTCTCTTTTTGAGGACTTATTGATGCATTTTGGTGATTGAATGAGTTGGGTAAATGTATATAGGTTTATGTGGTTGGTGGGTGTTGGAGAGTGGATGGAGTTCCAGTCGGTCGATATTAACATCGCCTAGGACTATGGTTTCTTGGAAGAGGGTGGCCTAGTGTAGTATTAACTCTAATGTGGTTAGGTTGTCTCCTGGGGTTATATAGATTCCTATTATATTTAGGTGCTTGTGCTGGTTTATGATGAGTTTGGCGTATATGAGTTCAGAGATTTTGTGGTTGGGAGGTTCCTGTTGCAGAAGTTGGAGTTTTAAGTTGATTTTATAAACTGGCTATACCTCCACTTTTTTTACTTCTATTCTTATACTATAGTCAGTCATATCCATATTTATATTTTTACTGCTCTTGAAATCTCAAATAATTTCTATATAAATTTTTTCACACAGTCTTTTTACTCTCTTACATTTCAAAAAAAATATGTTCTATGGTTTCTTCTTCACCACAATACAAACATATTCTTTCACTTTTTTTTGTACAGCATATTATCTTTTACTAGTAATTTCTTCCCAATCTTCATAAATAAACTTTACATTCACCTTATCATTACACCATTTATTTATTTATTTTACTGCTTTAATACTTTTCTCTGGTACATTTCCCCATGGATTAACACAATAATATTGTTTTGTAATAATTTTATACCATGTTTTATCTATCTTCTTCTATTTCATCAATCTTTATTTTTCAGATTTTTATCTTTGGTTGATACTTCTCTATTTCTTAATTATAGCATTATTTTATTCTTTTATTTCTTCCTATTCTTTATACATTTTCATTTTACAGTTAATCTCATTCCCCAGGATTCAGCAAGCTCTGCACAGCATGCAGGAATAGTGCAAGAGCTGCTGCAGGCAATATGGCTGTCATGCGATCCAGGAATAAGCTCCCGGGACATGCACATGTGCTCCTGCACTGTTCCTGCATGGACACAGCCCCTGTATGCTAATTACCTCATTTGCTGGTGAAAACCATGCAAACGAGGTGAATTAGTGATCCAGGAAACAGGCAGATGTCTGTGCAGGAATAGTGTAGCTTGCAGAAATGTTTTCAGCCAGTAGCTGAATACATTTCTACAAACTACAAAACTGAGGCATGACAGCTCATAAAAAGGCATGTAGTAGAAGGGTTAGGCATGCCAAAGACCAAATATATGGCCATAGGCATGAAAAATAATTTCAAAATTATAAAAATTAACTTTTTTTTTGTTGGTCGATTTCGGCCGTTTAAGCACAGGGCAGCGGTGCGCAAATGGAATCGGCCCAAAAAAAAAAAAAAAAAAAAAAACTGGAAATAAGCTTTTAAACAAAAATCATAATTCTGCCATAATACTCAATGGCATGCATAATACAACAAGACCATGGAATAGTGGTTGCTAAGGGGGGAGGCTGAGTGTTGGATTTGTAACCATGCATTAGCAGCCAATCCTATGCAAATGAGGGCAATGATACTAAGTAACAGATTTCCCATCAGTGCCAGCTTGCACCCAACCCTGTAGGTGCATTAAGACCACATTGTAAGCCTAAGAGCTAGATGACTTCATAAGGGGGTGTGTCATGCATGCTGTAAGCTTATTGGAGCTCAGTGGCCTGTATTTGCCCTTAGCTAAGCACAGCTAAGGAAAGGGGTGTGTCTGAAGCTGCCTAGCACTATTTACATTGCCTAAACAGGTGTGCGCACCACGCACCGGGTTTTAAACAAAAATAAATAAATAAATAAACTAGGAAATAGCAGCTGCATTCACATCTGAGCACTGGGTTTGCACACACTCCATGGGGCTTAAACAGGAAGGCAATGGGAAGGGAAAATAGCGGTAGGAAGGTAATCAAGGAGAACTAGCATAGCTGTCAGGTGAAATGTATCAGAACCAGACAATTACACAGGCAGCAGCCCACCCCAGCCCAGCACACTACTATAAACTATGCAAACACCTTTCCCTCTGTTTTTTCCCACAAACTCTACACCACCGGTGTACACAAATGGGAACATTTTACCTAACAAAAGCAACAAAATGATAGGGGCTGCATTTGCTCTCATAAGCCAATATGTGGAAGAGGCTGAGGGTGGTGAGGATGACAATGCTGATGAACCCACAGTGAGGAGAAGGAGAAGAGTGTACAGACCCAAGGTAACCTACCAGGGGCTACATGAGCTGGAGATAGTGGAGCACTATAGGGTGGACAGGGACCTCCTATAGCAAATTGTTGAGCTGTGCCGGCCACGCCTCACACACAGAACCAACAGAGGGGAACCCATCCTAGGGAATACTAAGGTATGTGTGGGCTTAAGAATACTAGCCACAAGTACATTCCAAAGGCCAACTGGGGATATCATAAGGATCTCAAAGGCATCAGCATCCAGGGTACTCCACCAGTTCCTGGATGCCATGTCAGCACATGCCGGTAAGCACATATATTTCCTCAACACCCCTGAGGTGTTGACCAGCAATATGCGTCTCTTCCACCAAATAGCAGAATACCCTGAGGTAGTGGATGCTATAGACTGCACGCACATACTCATCAAAGCACCACACGGTGAGCGGGGTAAAGTCTCCATAAACCGCAAGGGCTTCCCCTCCATCAACTGCCAGGTTGAGTGTGATGCCCAGGGCATTATAATGAATGTGTGTGCTGGTAGCCCTGGAAGCTATCCCGACTCCCACATCTGGTATATGACGTAGCTGTACGAGAGATTAGCCAATGGGGACATCCCATATGGCCACCTAGTGGGGTATGCTGGTTATGCACTGGAGTCATGGCTGATGACACCCATCAGAAATGCACACACACCTGAACAGGAACTCCATGATGAAGCACATGCACAGACCAGAATCATAATAGAGCATGTGTTTGGGATGCTCGAGTCACGGTTCTAGTGCTGGACATATCCGGTGGAGCCTTGCAGTACTCACCAGCTACATGTACTCAAATTGTTATTGTATGTGCCATGCTACACAATATGATCCTGTGGAAACAGCTGCAGCAGGAACAGCATGGGGCAGAGCCACACAGCTCCCCCACCATTGCCAAGGCCAGCAAAGGCACAGAGTGACTCGGAAGATGAACAATCTGAGCCTGCCCCTGTAGGCAGAAGGAGGCATGCCCAGTAAGCCCAGGCCTTGGCAAAGAGGCAAAGCATAGCACATACACTGACACGGTAGGAACCCAAAGAATGACACCTTTCTCTGATTCACACATACAGTAACAGGAATGTCAAACATGACACTGCCTGTGCTTAACCATGTATAGGGAGTGCACTATGTACATCTGACATAGTCAGCCCTCCAGCACCATTCTCAGTACTGGCACAGCCACAAGGTAAGTCACTCTCACTATCAATTGCTGAATGGAGTAGTATGTTCTGCTACTTGTATCTGTGGTATGGCTGTGAGCATGCAAGAGAACTGGGAGGCTGAATGGGATGGCAGCAGATAGTAGACACCTATATTGGCAGCATGAAATCCATAACAAATACTGGTGTCAACATAGTAGGCAGTACTAGACAAGGTGACAAAACCCACTGCAGGACATGTGGTGGGCCAATTGTGTGTCCATAGGACACACACATGCATGTCAGGGAGGCTCACATACCCAACAACACTCAGCCAGCAGGACAGGTGTAAACAAACACAAAGAAAGGCTGTGCTAAGGCCTCTGAGTGATGGCAATGGAGAACAACCCCCTCCAGACCTACACAGAGAGACTACAACAGGTCAGGCAGTGGGATGTTAACTCTGAAGGGTAAGAAGTCTGAAACTGAAATGTAGGTCAATAAAACCTAAGAAATGTACTACACTGATATAGGTTCATAGGTTCATACTAGGCTATCTGCCCTAGGGCATTTATAAGCCTAGCCAGAATGTGTTTGGCTTTCGCCACCCATTTTAAATTTATTTTGCTATGCCCTTTTTCGAGGTTAGTATACTGTGCCTCTGTCTAACAGTGACACAGAAGTGATACCCGGGGTAAACCTATGATCTCCCATCCACTCATCAAGATTCCTCTTGAAGAGAGTCAATGAGGGACTCTGCCTAACCTGGACTGGGATTTTATTCCAGAGTGAAGGGAGCCTCTGGGTTATGAATCTGTCCCTCCAGCATGTCCTATTTATTTCAGTGCTGAGGCTCAAGTCTCTCGAGCGTGTAGCTCGATGGGATTTGGATTTTCTGAGATGCAGTATGTCCATTAATTCCGGGTTGGACATGGCTTTATACGTCAGGCACAGATCACCTCTGAACAGTTGGTATGCCACTGAGTAGAGCTGGAGTTTCTTTAACTGGGCAGCATATGGCATCTGTTTGAGCCCTTTGATCCTCTTGCTGAGGTACTTTTGGGGTCTTTCCAGTTGCTGCAGGTGTCTGGTAAGGTACATCCCAAAAGGGGCATTGTACTCAATTATGGGCCTGATGAGGGATGAGTAAAGAGGCACGATGACGTCCCCTGATCTAGATGTGAATCCCTTCATGATTAGGTGGGCTATATAAAATGTTTTTCTAACCACTTTGGCCACGTGGTTGTCAAATGAGAGATTGCTATCAACTTGGGTCCCCAGGTCCCTAATTACTTCTTCTGTACTTAATGGATTACCACCTATGTGGTAATTTGTGGGCACTTTGTTTTTGCCAAAGGGTATGACTATACACTTTTTGGCATTTAGCTTGAGGCCATGGCTCTGGCACCAGTTGTCTGTTTCTATGAGGCCCTTTTGGAGGATGCTTGTGTCGGCTGGAGTGTCGATTATGGCGCCCAGTTTGCAGTCATCTGCGAACTTGGTCAGCCACAGTCCTTCCATGTTGGCCTGTACCTCCGAGAAATATATACCGAACAAGAGAGGTCCCAGGACTGAGCCTTGTGGGACACCACTTGTAACTGGTTTGGAGTCTGACATAGCTCCAGCAATTCTAACCATGTGGGTTCTGTCCTTGAGCCAATTTGCAATCCATCTAGTGACATAGGGGTTTATATTTAAACTGGTGAGCTTATCTATAATGCCCGAGTGGGGTATTGTATCGAAGGCTTTTGCGAGGTCCAGGTAGGCTGTGTGGACCACTTTCCCCTTGTCAATGGCCTTGGTGACTGTTTCAAAGAAATCAACCAGGTTTAAGAGGCAGGATCTGCCCTTAACAAAGCCGAACTGGGTAGGATCCAATGTTTGTAGGTCCCCAATATCTTTATTTATGAGGCCCATGATGATCCTTTCCATAGCTTTGCAGACCAAGCTAGTCAGGCTTATGGGGCAATAGTTTCCAGGATCTGTTGAGGCACCACCTTTATGGAGAGGGACCATATGCCTCTAGTCTGCATGATAGGTCAGAATACAGAATGAAATGGAAGCCAACAGAGTACCGGAAATACCAGTACAGTCATAGCAAATGTTTACAGTTGTCAGGTGTGCCCCCCCACACACACACAATCTTATGTAGAAATGTAGTAACATGTATATGTGGGTATAATAACAGTGGAGCACAGATTACCTGAGCTGGCCAAAGTAGCAGGATAGATTGTTGCATGTGTGTTAGGTTGTTGTGTGTTGTATATATTGTGTGAAAGTGGTCAGCATGTAGGCATGGCCAGTTCTGTTGATGGCAGGGCCAAGTTCTCATAGCTGCAGTGCCAAACACAATGCATCCCAGCAAGACACAATCTGTTTGGCTGTAATATCTGTTACCATCTGAAAGATGGACATGGTATGAATGTGGGCCCAGCCATACAAACAATACACAGGTGGAAGTATCCTAGACAGAGAGTGTATAAAATGTTACTGTCAAATGGACACACCTTTGGATTTGTACATGCAGATTAGCAGCACATTAGTTGTCTGTGTAGTATGGAATACTGATGTAGTCTGGCCAAACACTGGCAGATCACAAAAGGCACAGGTATGAAGTACTGAGAAACCGGTGATGTCCCCGCACAAGCCAGCATAAGTGGAATGCCCCACATATATCTGCAAGTAGCTTCCATAGCACACATGCACTCAGCTCACACCACCATCAGCCACAGGTACCTCACAGGTCATATCCCTGCTGTTAAGAATGAGTACAGTATGACCCCCACCTCTGTATGGGGATATCCACAGAATGCAGTATGCTAAAGAGGTGTCCCATGCAGGTGTGTCCCTAGCTGTAAGCAGCACCCTGCCAGCATCCACACCAATGGATTAATAAGGACAGAAACTATTGTCATTAACACATTGCACAGCTACCCTGTCACCCCAGGGGAATACAGTGGCTTGCAGACTGGGACTGTAGAAGTGACACAATGCACTGGCCTGCTATAGATGGCCTGCATCACTATCAAACACCCTACAGTCCTCTGTCTAAGGCCTGTGTCTCACCCATACTGCCAATGTATATTATCTCATGGACTCCCAAATAACAACATAACACAGTCCACAGAACACAAATGAAATGCCATGTTCACAAATCCCAGCAGCATGTCCACCATGTCCTACTCATGAACTGTGGACCAACCCTAAGTACTGGTGGAATGAAGTGATAACTATAGGGATACTAATCAGATATCATTTGCATAATGTTTGGAAGAGGATAGAATAATGGGGGGGGGGGTAGAAGCATGGACACCATGGAGTATGTGAAGTCTGAAACTCAGGTGTGTGCACATACTATCTTTGCCTGAAAACACAGGAATGGGTGGCTACAAACCTGCTCATAAACCACAATGTGAAGGTGTAATGACCAGAAACATGTTCGCTGCCTCTGGATAACCTGTGTGAATCTGTACAGCTGTGAGGTATGGCCAGAGCAGGATATGGCCATTATGTCACATCGATAGATGTATAAGCATGGGATCCCCAGCCACCACAGTACCAAATTGCTGGAGCATTTACAAAGACCCATCTGCAAGTGTCTGCAGCTCCCCCTCCAGAATGACATGATTGTGCAAGAATATGTAGGCTGCAGACCACAATACTGGACACAGCTTCATTCATCTTGTATTCCCCAGGAAATTACTGCAATCAAATACATATACCTGTCAGTAGCTGATGACATAAAACATCACAGTGTAAAACAGTACATATGTCTGAATATCTCTGCTAACACCAATACCATGTAGCAGAAGCAGCATAGACACAATTAGTTAAAGTATCCCACTATCCTTTGCCCATTGTGACCTCATATTGTCAACCTGTCTACAGATATCCTGCAGAAACAGGTTACTAGCTGTAGGTGTAGAACACACATGACTGCACTGGAGTACAACCTACCTGGAATGGAGTCACACAATCAATACAGAAGGTCATACTGGGTATGCTCCCACACTTACAGAAATGAAGCCCATGGCTGGCAACAACAGTGGACTATACATATCTGTCATTAGCAGATGTCTGTGCACACACTCCACATTACACACCAGTCATGCTTTGCACACACATCAGATAGGAATACACACATATATCCAAGGACAACACTCTATAATAGGTCAAACATACACATACATATGTGGGGAAGAAAGTGACAGACAGTAACAAAGAGCTTCCCATCATGAGGCCTGTCCCACCCAGCACACATCCAGTTGGCTAATACCACATGATGTGCAAACGTCTATCACTGTAGACATTTGCTTCTGGTAGCCCTCAGCACTATAGTGTCTGTGGTGCTTGTGATAATTGTGTAACATGACAGTACAAGTCATTATTCATCTAGCAGTTGTATACATGGTCCTGTCAAATGTAAACTAGTGTGTGACTGGGTGTTGTGTGTGTGGTTCCAGACAAATTTTTTTGGCCCATTCACACACACTGCACTCCCCATTGCCCTATGTTAGCTAGCCTGCTGCTGTCATTCACCTTGAAATATAGCTTTGGGGAAGGGCTAACCCTCTAAGCTCTGTGGCAAGTGTTATAACTGTGTAGTGTGATGTACTAGTTAGGTAGGATTTCTAATCCCAGACATGGCAACTGTGAAACTCTTATGTGTTTGTGCATGTAAGGATCAATGCTTTTGAGGCCAGTCACAGTCACTACACTTTCCATTGCCCTACTTTAGCAAGCCTGCTGATGTCATTCACCTTGAAATACACCTTTGAAGAAAGGCTAGCCCTCTAAGCTTTGTGGAGTGTGTTATAACTGTGTAATGCTATAGTGTGATGTACTAGTTAGGTAGGAGTTCTCATCCCAGACATGGCAACTGTGAAACTCTGTGTGTGTGTGTGTTTGTTTGTGTGTGTAAGAATCAATGCTTTTGAGGCCAGTCACAGTCAATACACTTTCCATTGCCCTACTTTGGCAAGCCTGCTGATGTCATTCACCTTGAAATAAACCTATGGAGTACGGCTATGCCTATGAGCTCCTTGGCACATGCTATAACTGTGTAATGCTATAGTGTGATGTACT